>NC_056577.1:294057-358661 GCF_018340385.1 Cyprinus carpio
AAATTGGTGGCGAGCATTTTGGTGAGCATTAGAAGCATTAAAAAAATTACTGACCTCAAACCTTTTAACAATAGCATATCACCACCAACTTCACATATCACTTTTTTAGTATTCAACAATTTGAAGTCTTCAAAAGTGTACATACTGTACAGAACAGTAACAGAACAGCCTGTTTAGGGTTAGAGAGAGAGAAGGTTGAAGATATGGATCTGAATGAAAGCATAAAATAATAGCTACTAAAAATCGTACAGTTTGGCCCCAGTTTATGTCATATACTAGATACCCCAACGCAAGACTTCTAGTACTGACTTGGTGGGAGTTGGCGTTTTGGGAGGATTTACTTTTGTCACTGAGCTCAATTTATTCTGCACAATGTCTAGCTCACATTAATGTGACTTTTCTCTCTGTGTCCCTTTGCTCAGGCTCGTGTGATGAGGTTTCGAAAGTGCTGTCAGGTCGATGCAGAAGCGGGGGAGGAGTGGGGAAAGAGTTGGTGGAATCTCAGGAAAACCTGCTTCATTATTGTAGAGCACAACTGGGTTGAGTCCCCTTTATCATCTTTTATGATATTACTCAGCCAACAGTGGAGCACTGGTATGCACCCACCCATAAACACAATATTCTCACCACTCAGTATATTTTTTATTTGACAGACATTCAACAAGCAGAATTTGTTGATGTGTATGTGGTCTTATCAGCTTTTGAGGACATTTACATCGAGCAAAGTAAAACAATAAAGACAGTGTTGGAATATGCAGATAAAGTCTTCACATACATCTTTATATTGGAGATGCTTCTGAAGTGGGTTGCGTACCGGCTTCGTCAAATATACTTCACCAACAGTGCCTGGTGTTGTATTGACTTCCTGATTGTTGATGTATGTATAGGACCTTATCTACAGCGTTGCAACTGTACAGTGTGTGTGTAAGTGGATGGTGTGTATTCTCTGGGTTTGAAACACACAAGTTCCCTTCATGATTGGCTGCATGCTGTTTTTTGTTTTAACAGGTGTCACTGGTGAGTCTGAGTAGCAAATGCTCTTGGTTACTCTGAACTAATTGCCATTATTAAGTCCCTGAGAACACTGCTTGCTCTTAACCCGTTTGGGAGCTGTTAATCACGCTTTGAGTGGAATGAGGGTGAACACACACAAACACACAATCATGTGTGGTGTGATTTAACCAAGCAAGGACATGTTCCTGGCTGCCTGACCTTATTTCCTAACCAAACCGTTACAGAGGCCTTGATTGGTTGGTAAGATTAGTGGTGTAACAGTTCACATTACAGTTATGCTTCATTGGATTTACAACTCAGTGTAATTCGTACAAAAATGAAAAATTTGCTAAAGATTTACTTACTTTCAAGGCCATCCAAGATGCACAGGAGTTTGCTTCTTCATTGGAACAGATTTGGAGAAATTTAGCACCCTAAGATCCATCCATGTAGGATGCTCTGCAGTGAATGGGTGCCGTCATGTTAATTGATGGACTGGAGTCATGTGGATTACTTGTGGATCATTGTGATGTATTTATCAGCTGTTTGGACTCTCATTCTGACAGCACCCATTCCCTGCAGAGGATCCACTGGTGAGTAAGTGATGTTATGCTACATTTCTCCATATCTGTTCAGATGAAAAAAACAAACTCATCTACATCTTGGATGGCTAAAGGTAAGAAGGTTTTCATCAAATTTCAATTTTGGGTGAACTATTTCTCTAACATCAGACCTAACCCTAAAATCTGATCAGTTCATCCCAGTGCTGACCAATGAAGTTGATCCTGGAACATGTCCTACTTGAGAAAAACAGCATACTCTCATACAGTTTAACTTTTTAAATGTTGTCAGGAAGCTGTAATCCTCTTGCTTGCTGTTGGTGATTATTAATGAGAACATCCTAATCACATGAATAAATGAATATTGTATGTAGTACTGGCGTATTTTTTAGACCTTTCTCTTTAGTGTGCATGGCTCTCTGCATGTGCTGTGTGGTGAGAGCTCTCTGATCTATTCTGATGATTCTGTGGTGGTTTTTGTGGTGTTTGTGACTTGACCTCACATTTCTTTCTCTGTTATGTGTTTCTTTTTCATTTGCAGTAAACAAATGTTGTGGACGATCATCGTGTTCCCACAAGGTTTTTTTTTCTGTTTTCATTTTTTTTTTTCCCCACATTTTGGTAGCTCAAAGATATGTGTGGTACGCCCCTGTTTATATGTTAAAAGTCCCATGTTCTATGAACAAAATTGCAGTTGATTAATAATTAGAGATAATTAGGTATTAATTATAGAGCAAATAAGCCAGATGACAAATTAGCCATTCTTCAGATAGGCCTACTCTGTTTTTTTTTTTTTAGCTAATCAGTCTTAAAGTAGGATAAAATAGGCTTAGCTTTTGCTATTCTTAAAAACCCTGTTAACCTTCTAAAAGTCATCTTGTCATTTCCTTAGAGTTGTATTATCTTAAATCTATGGAAAGGGATTTAGTTTTTTACCAGCAAGTAAGCCATCCACTATAGAAGCTCAGGAAGTTCATTGCAGTTTCGCAGCTCTTGTATCTATAACAAGAGTTTGAAGTAAATATATATGGAGGTATTTGGGTGTGACATGATGTATTTGTTTTCTTTCTAGGTTGTAGTGAATGGCCCTGCTGGGGACCATACTCTTCCATCATGAATGTGCTGCTGGTGTGTTTGATCTTTCTGGCTGATCTTGCATCATGGGGGGTGAACCTTTTTGCTGGGAAATACTACCATTGTGTTAATATCTCCAGCGATGAGTTGTTCCCCATCAGTGTGGTCAATAACATGTCAGATTGCTATGCCCTGAATGCAAACAATGACACAGCATCGCTGGAAAAAACGTGAAGATTAATTTCGATAATGTGGGAGCCGGATACCTGGCGCTACTGCAAGTGGTGAGTATGCTGAACGCATAGTCTGACTGTGATTTTATTTGTAGCAGATAGTCACACTTTATATACATGAATTTTTTGATTAGTTGAATTGGTTCTTTTCAGCACATGGGCCAAACATGTAAAGGAGGGCAGGAAGTGGCACCATGGCACATAGGTACGCAGCTGTGGATTCCCGTGATGTAAGTGTTGTCGCTTATACTAGCCAGGTAAAGCAGATCTTTGTTTTAAACCGATTAAGAGGTGCAATGTTTACGAATGCAAAAACACATTTCCTTTGACCCTTTTCTAGTAATCCCATGTTACTGTCCCGCTCTTTTTTTTATGACTACACAAATGTAAAAATGGGCACATTTGAGGTAAAGCACCATAAACTTACTACCAAATATTAGGACCGTTTAGTTTGAGCGAGATCCCAGAAATGGTTAAACCCCCCAACCAAACCCAGCATGTGAAACTAAGGAATTGTAGACTTTATTTAGGCATCTATTGAGTAATGTCTGTGGGTTGTACTGTCACAACTGAAGGATAAACTTTGTTCATTGTTTTATTCAGGCTTGAGCTGTGAGACTGGATTCGTTTACAAAACGTGTTTTTTTTTATAAAAACAAGAACATTTTAATCTGTTTAATAAAGTATAGTAATCATCTAATTATATTAACCAATATATGTTACATATAGTAAATGAACTTTAATTGAAAATTAATATTTAAATACTTACTAATACATTATAATTATAAGTATACACAATAAGACAAATAAATTAGTGATCTTGGTGTTTTAAACGCTAAGAAGCAACGTTTAATAATTAATTAATAACAACTAGACAGTTGCTCGATTTTAGTCAATTCGGGTTTAAAATGTAATAGCAGAACAATAAATTTGAATAAGTAACTGATTTAAAATATATAAAATAGTTTTGCATGAACAATCTCACATTATCTTCTGTAGGCTATGACTGTTGGTGTATTTGGGGACCAATGCCCAATACTAGTAGGACAATATGTCAGTGAAATTGAGTTTCGAGTATTTATACTCGGAGCAGGTGTGCTTATGAAGATTAAGTT
The DNA here is from genome assembly GCF_018340385.1 of Cyprinus carpio. Classification (NCBI taxonomy): domain Eukaryota; kingdom Metazoa; phylum Chordata; class Actinopteri; order Cypriniformes; family Cyprinidae; genus Cyprinus; species Cyprinus carpio. The sequence goes on from NC_056577.1 coordinate 298,033, forward strand.
GTGATGCACATGTAGTAAGTGCAAATGTGTAATAACCACAACAGTTTTCTTGTACTCACAGTTGGAGCAAACAGGCTTGACAAGGGAATCAAAACGCTGTGAATCACGTCCCTGCATAGCCGCTCCATGGCCGCGGTGCGTTTCGATGTTAACTCTTCGGCCTGTCCTGAGATTTTACCTACCTATACCGTTTCCCATGTGTGTGGGTTAATGCACCTTGATCACGTTCAGACAGTCAGCAGCCGTAAAAGTCAAGATTAAGTTATTTAAAGTTGAGCTGAGAGGGGGAATTTGTAAATACCTGTGTCCACCTTAAAAGTAAGGCGTTCCATAGAATCATAATAGTACACTGACACACTCTAGTGAGTCACACGGATTAAGTTGTGTACAATTTGAGCTCTACGTGTGCGCATGCATACAAACGTAATCTACTACAGAGTGGTGGCTCTGCGTTCGAGGTTATCTTCTCACAATGTTAGATGTTTTGTATACTGTCAGCACATCAAGAGGATTCTGGGAGCTTTAGTGTTGTTAGGCGACGTGCGACCTACAATCGTTGAGTTAACACGTCATGTTGAGACGTGAGATATGCTGCTTATACCAGAGCAGACACTATGATAGTGTGGTAGAATAAGAAAGAACTATGTGATACGGCCTCATGTGACATTTCATTGAAGTTCAAGAGTTTGAAAAACATGCCTGGGCAGTGGTGGCCTTATGTTTGGGTTGGTGATATATAAGGAAAACTGTGGTTGTAACCAGCCTTCTGCCTTTGCTCTCTTTACCTAGGGGGTATCAGGGATATCGTCATGACAGAAGAACAGACGAACACGAGCATACAACGCCACTGAAGAAACTGGGATCTAAGAAGCCCATCACAACCGCAAGCCAACGACCAGGCCTGCGGCTATGACACAAGCTCACGCACCCGGACCCACTAAGAACTTGAATTATATTTTAAAGGGGAAGTAGGACACACAGTTTTCGGCCAGCCTCATGTTAATCTTGAGGGATTATAGGAGTGGGTTTGCCTTCATTTCATATCACTGAAGAGTCTTTCGTTTTATTTCGATTTATTAAAAGAAAGATACAGCTCTTTACGCAGTTTCTTTGAAACAGAGAGGCTGGAACTTCTGGAGGCAGGCCTAGGATTGAGCTAAAGAGTCGATGAGCACTTACCAACCAAAACACAGAAAAGAAGATTTTAGCAGTTGTACTTACCACCTGCGGTTTGATGCTTTTCAGACCTAATGACCCTTCAACTTGAGTCGTTTCATAGCTGGGACCCAAACCCCATCTTCTTTCAGTATCAAACCATCTGTAAATCCAGCGTTGAAACTGTGCCTTGTTTAGAAAACATTTCTCACCGAAATGAGTGGCGAACAAACAAAAACACGTGCGACACTCCGGTTCTGGTATCCCTGAAAAACAGATTGCATCCAAACTTTTCCTAAAAACGCTGGGTTCTTTGGGAAGCTGAGCAAGGCTATCTTTTTTCTCACATCACAGAAAAAACACACCTCTTGTAGGATACCTTCTTCACTCAAAAACAAGTCCGGTGCGCAGCACTACGACAACTGTCTGTAAAATCATATGAACGCACGTTCTGAGGGCTGCTCTTGCTCTTGCACTTACAATGTGCCATACAAGGAATTCCACACTTTAGTGCGTCTAGCAGGGACCGATGGTTCGAGAGAGAAAAAAACTTAATTAACTTATGTGGTGACCTGGTAGGTAGGTATTTGGCGACAGAAATACTCCCTGTTTTCTACGGCCCCATTGTTTGTCTTTTAAATTTTGGCCATGTGTAGCATGAGAATCCAACTACACTCTCTTTATGACAAGTTGAACAAACTCGAGATTGCTATGACATAGCTTTAGGCCCCCCCGCTATTTAATACTAGACAGTTTTACCGCAACTGCCAGTTTCTCTCGTACGTCACGTCTAGAACAAGGTTTTGTCAAGGCATCATCTTTGGACTATTATCACCAAAAAAGGCCTTTCGACCATTGGGATGATGATCGCCTGATCGACTTTGAACATGGTTGTGCCACATCGATGTATGGGAAAAGCGAGGTTACGATCCAGACAAAGGAGATGGGACGATCTGATCGGGACTTAATAAACCCGGTTTTTCATCATCACTCTTCACTGATGTGTAAGTGTTCTCAATGACTAGAGTCTCCCGCTGCGGACAACTACTACTTCACACATTGCTAGTGGAATGTGTTGAACTTTATTGTAGGCGGGTGACAGATCTGTCGCAATTGTTGGTTAAGAAATTCTTGGACGTTCTACAGACTATTACTATTTTGCAGATTTAGGCAGTAAGTTTGGTACATACTTTATAACACGACTCCCGACATATGGGTCTTCTGAAAGGAAAAGAGTGCCGTATTATGTACTGTTGTTCTGTGAATTTTTCACTGAAAAAATCCACTGGAAGTAGATTTTGTTAGACTCCGGGACAAATGCTGGATAGTTATCAATTGAGAGTGAAAGGATTGCCCCATACAGATTTTGCAATGGATAAGAATTGGTAACGAATGATCACCAACGCAGTGTGCTGACCAAACAGAAAGCGGCATGGGGTTAAAGTGGACCTCTGTGTGAGCTGTGCTACCATTACTGTCAATAGCAGACAATGGACCTTTTTTGCACAAACAATATTTTTTGCTTAAAAATCTCACCAAGTGGGGACCACACCGTAAAGGATTAGTTCAGCGTCACCAGACAAAATGTCTTGCTACTATGTATATTACTCACACCCCATGTCAGTCAAGATTTCGATGTCCTTTTACTTCGAGTCGCGAAGTAAGAAATTAAGGTTTTTGAGGCAGAAAAATTCAGTCCAGGATTTTTTCGCCATATCCGTGGGACTTCAACTAGGGACACAACGGGGCTGAAGGTGGCTCAAATTGCAAGTTTCAAATGTAGCCGAGGCATAAGGGTACTTTATTCATCGATGAAAACCATAGAGACATTTTACAACAAAAATAAAATTTTATATACTTTTAATCCCAAACAAATGATTGTCTTGCGCCTAGCTCTGCAATGCATGTTCCGACGACCCCCTTCACATTACGTAATCACGTTGAAAAGGTATTTTTTTTCCACATGCGGTAAGTTTTAGCTCTGTGTACTATGGTTCAGAAAGGAGGGTAGGGTGAAAAAACTCCATCTCATTGTACTCTTTCCAACTCAAAAACATTGTGTTTACCTTTTTTTGTAAAGGAGGCGTTTTGGACTTTTCTTTCTGTGGCATTCGCTTTGTAAACACTGGGGTCAGGGTACCTTCCACCTATGCGTGGCACTTTCCAACATGAACTATGTAATGCTTGAAGTTGAAGATAGTGCAAGGACGAGTATTTGTAGTTAAAAAGTATATACATTTGTATTTTTTTAGAAAAGTGACCCAATCGTTACACTAGATTAAGCCACTTTTTTAGTTGGCTGGGATTGTGTTAGAGCCTTTGTGTGAAGCTGCAATGAAAACGGCAATTTGGACCTTGCAAACCATTGGCAACCACGGAAGTCCACCGATATGGAGGAAAATCTCGAATCTGGTATGTCTTTAATTAACCCTTATTTGTTAAGCACTGAAGCACAGAAATGGAATGAACATCTTAGCGAGCATTAGGGTGACAGCAAAACTATCAGGACCAATTTTTATTCTGGAAGAGTTGAACTAATCCTTGTAATTGATCTATTGATAGACAAAATTAGCCAAAGAAGACAGTTTCAGGCTAATGTCATTGATGGGAAATGCTATGCTATAATTTGATGTTAGAGTATGCTTTGAGCATAAATCACTTGTAGTAGCTTAACATGTTGCTGGAAAATTCAGGGCTTACGGGTATGCACTTACTCGGACTTGGTCGTTTTGGGTTTTGTCAGGCATGTTCCTACTCTGGAGCCTGGGAATCGAGAAATATTATTGTGTATCGCCAACCTTATTCCCGAGGTGCATTCAGACTTGCCAGAATGCGTGTCGGGATTCTTCGTCTCATCAAAGGCAGCCACAAGGCATTCGTACACTCCTGTTGTGCCTTGCATGATGAGTTCCTTCCTGCCTTGTTCAATATTGGCCTGCCTCCTGTTCCTGGTCATGTTTATTTATGCACCACTGTTTATGCAATGTTCCAACTTGCTCTATGATGAAGCGCGCGAGGCGGGGATTGCGTGAATATTAGTATTTAACTTGAGACATTCGGGGAATTCAATCGCTTTGCTTGTTCCAGATTACCACTTCTGCAGGATGGTGACGGATAACTGGCACCCATCTCAAGGAACAAAGCAATGAATCAGATTGTGACAGTCAAATGGAGCATCGCCGGGCAGTGTGTTGTTACCGCCTCAGGCAACTGCGGAAACCCCTCTGTCGGGGCATCTTATTCTTCGTGAGCTACATCATCATGCTGCGTTCCTGATGTGAATCTGGTGAACAATGTACATCGCGCGGTGATTCTTGCGAGAACTTAGCGTAGCCACAGAGGAGGAGCGCCTGAACCGCTGAGCGAGGATGACTTCTTTGAAATGTTTCTACGACAGGTTTGGGAGCGATTCGACCCCAAACGGCCACGCAGTTTCGTGGAATCACAGCAAGCTTTTACGCACTTGGCGGACGCTCTGGATCTCCGTTCCGCATCCCCAAGCCAAACAAGATCCAGCTTATTAGCTCATGGAACCTGCCCATGGTCAGTGTGCGAACCGCATCCACTGCCCTGCTGGACATCCTGTTTGCCTTTTAAACCTGAGGGTACTGGGACGAGGACGGGGCGGAGATGGCGTGCCCTGTGTTAAGGGGGACAGATGGACAGATCGTTATGTCATGGCCTCTCAATCCCTCCAAAGTCTCGTACGAGCCCATACTTACGTAAAACCCACCGCTACAGGACAACAGGATGGAAAGTCTCTTGTGGTCATACCAGAGGGTCCTTCGCGACGGTTACCGTTTTCAAGGACTAAAATGGGTGTAAAAGAAGGCCTGCTTGAAGCCCTGACACGTAAACAACACGCCTACAGGGATGGGGGGGCGTGTGCGTATCATGGAGACAAGAAGGTGATTAGTCAGTTGCTGAAGAGTTTAAAGAGAAACTTGGCATGGACCAAAAACGCATATGACTCCCTCCTCTGCCTCTCCGCCGTCTTATAAACCCGTGTCGGCCAAGTCAGAGAAAGACGAAATATGAAAAAGAAGGAGAGAGCTGAGAGAGAAGGAGGACAAAGCAAAAGATGCAAAGAGACAGAAAAAAATGAAATCGAGGGACTGAAAGCAGGAGGACTGTTGTTTTCAACTGAGACCATGTTTACAGAGCAGAGGCGCGATGCACTGTGGGGTGCATTGCACCTCAAGTGGTTTGTTGGAGCTAATGCACAAACTGAGTCGTGTATGTGAGGCGGGCAAGTGTGTGTTATGTGCGTGTGTCTAGACTATTGTGTGTCGTGCGCGCACGAGGCTAGCCTTAGGGTGCATTTATGTGGTGCGGCTGACGGAAATCGTTGATTCGATGGACACAGTGCCGTGTCGACACGAAGAAAGCACACACACACGAACATAAATGCTTGAGATATGACTGTTGAATCCCTAATCGACACTGGTGTGAAACAAAATGGCAAGTATAGAGTGTTAGGTGTGTTGTGAGTGTAGTCTTTTAGGTTTTGAGTGGGTTGTTACCCCACAATTCCGAGAGGAGCTCGAACAGAAAGAACACTGGTTATAGTCATGCAGTAGGCAGTTGCTAACACTACGCGTGGTGTACTTTCTTATGATCATGGCCGTATTATAATACCTGCACATTTTTGGTTAGCTCAGTTTTTTACAATCATGTTGAACTTTTAGTAGCATCGATGCGGTTTTGATTGTCCAGAAACTACTTCCTTTAAGCGGCACGTCTGTGGAAGGGGCGGGGAATGTGATTCATATCCAGTAGTGAATTATCTGAAACGGGACCTCATTTACCTTTAGCATTAGCAACATACCGAACAGAAACAACACACACACATACATACCGACCGTAGGTTCCAAGTGCTACAACAATCTCAGCGCGCATCAGTAATATTAAAGAGGTAGAATGCTACTGTACTAATCAGGACTTTCACACAGCAGAATTTTTTTTTTGTGATTATTATTTAATGGATCAAGATTATAGGGCACCATGTCGGCCCCTGCCTTACTGAACACAATCACAAAAATGGATTAATGAAAACAATGCTTCCACTTGTTGATGATAGCAGTAATGAGCCAAAAACTCAGTGAATTTGTCAAAAATGTTTTTGGAACTCACCCCTATTGAGAATGTTCTGGGTTCGACAGGAGATGTTAACGCCTCATTAACCTCAATTGACAACATTTATTTTTATTACGATAAGGCATTATAATAAATGGAAGTAAGAGGAAAAGCAAGTAAACATTGAAAATTCACACTGGTTTATGCCACATGTGAATAAAAAAAAGAAAACAACCAAATAAAACAATAAAAAATTAAATGTTATAAATTATAGATTATACAGTGTGTTGAAAAGGGGATCTCATCACTAATCTTAATCTGTCTCGTTTATTCTTGTCAACTGTGTCGTGACATACGCTTGGTTAATAGCCACTGTAAATCAATAACTTTAATATCTGCACGACACAGACTACCAAGAAAAAAGAGGGTGGTATGCGATTCCGTAAGGTGGTGTACCACAATGACCGAGTTTTTGATTTATTTCATCTTAAAGTATACTATATTATGCCACACCTATATTGGAAGGGTTTTTTATTCTTCACACCAACGTCTACGTATAAGAACTATAAGATGTCAGACTTCAAAAGAACATAAACTTCTACTTATTGTTCATTATTTCCGATGACCAAAAACATACACAGACAGAAGTTGTTATCTATGTCTTTACCTGATACCAGGTGCATAACCACATGATTCTGGAATGGCAACAACCACAGGAATAATATTGAAAACATAGTGCAAATATGTTTATTTAGGCAACTTTTAATTTCACAGCTCATAGTTTTTCCCTTTTCCTGTTACAGAAGATTAAATGTAAGTGTTTTATCAAAAAAGCTGTATATCTTGACCTGTAAACCCTCCGGATGTTGGCACAGTTTACTTCTTTTGTAAGTGCCTCACTCTAACCTTGATTTTAGCTTATTTAAAGTGCGAGTTGCAATTATTTTCAGTGGTAATCAATATTATGCAACAAATGCTGTTCATTGAACCCTAAATGTTCTGTTAAGTTGTACACCCCATATGAAGGCATATATGAGACGAGACAGATATTGACCCCTCCGTGAAACTACCATAATGTTAACAGACTTCAGGAAGCCTGAATGTACGTGATAGGAAATGGCAATGTAACCCTACTGAATGTCTCTGTAACAGAAATCCACATATGTCTCACCTCCTCATTTTATTTTGAACAAAAAGAAGGAAAGAAAAAAAAAAACATGCATTTATATATATACATACATATACATATATATATATATATATATATATATATATATATATATATATACACACACACACAGTATATGTATATATATATATACACAGTATATATATCTTCCAAATCTAAAACCATTCCGTTCATAGGTGCAGGTCATCCTGTCTGTGGATCTCTACTGAAAAACAATTTTCCTCGTTTTGAAGTTCAATGTCTGTCTGTCAGGGCAACACCTTGAGTTCGGCTGAATAATGCGATTATGACATGAGCTCTTCTGTTTATCTAGTGGTGGTGATTTTGTATGTATATAATGGCACGCTGTATCTCACCTCTGTACTCAACTCTGTAGAGGAGCACTTTTACACGCCACTTAAACTGTCATTTGGATGCATGTGATCGATGTGCGAGAGGTGCGAGTGTGAAAGAGAAACAGAATATGAGAGCTTATTTATGTGAGAGAGAACTATATGTGTTTTGACTGTATGTACTGGGGCCACCATCGATGTGCTTTATTCTCCTTCTCTTTATTGTTTATATTGTAAATAGTAGTTTCAAGCTCATGTTATTGGTTTTGTTTTGTTGGTTTTTTATTTCTAATTAATTTATTTTGTTTACATTTTTTTTCACAGTGCTACATGTGAAGGCCAGGTCCTGGTTTTAAATGTACATAAAAATTTATGAAGCAATCAGTGGTTGTCATATTTCATTCATAGTGTGGTAGTGAACTGCATGCACTATATTAACCAACTACATGGTGACTCATTTTAAAAGCCAAAAAGAATAAAGATCTATTTTGTAACCAAAGTTACACTATAATATTCGTTGATTACAACCCTTCTGAAGTGTATGCCTACAGCGCAAATATACATTTCGAGTGTAGGGAGAATTCACCGGCAGAGAAGTGCAGATAGATTTATTTATTTAATGAAAATGCCTGATGGGTTTGCAAACGTGTACTAACAAATCCCAATTTTGTTCTGAATGTGTCATAGAATTGCTTTCTTTCTGTAAGTAAGGCAGCGATTGGCAGACATTTGCACTGTAGTTGTTCCAAAAGAAAGCACATTTTGGGAAGCCAGTAAGCTGAAGAAGCCTAATACAAAGTTTATTTTTGAAACTGTTTTTTTTTTGTCAAAATATTGCAGCATGGCGGTCTGTGCGGTCTGTCTATCTGTCCCCATTCATTGTGATTAATAAATACTACACACACACATATACAACAAATAGCTATCATTCACTATAAATATTATAGTTTTGAACATTTACGCCTCTGGGCATCGCACAAACAGATCTCTCGCTGGAAAAGAGGAGAAGCGAAATCGATAGGAGAATGTTAAAGAAGGTAAGAAACGCCCAAACAGGAGGAAGGTCTAAGATTAGTATGTTCTGTGATAACTGCTGCAATCACCCTTCTAGTGGCATCTACTGCTCGCTCCGTTTCACCAGACCCGAGGACTGGTGTGTGGTGGTGTGGGTGTGTGTGGTGCGTGTGTGTTGTGTGTGTGTGGTGGTATGTGTCTGTGTGTGTGGCATGTACGAAATAACTCTGTGATCAGGGAAGTGACCCTTGGTGGAGTGCTAGTTCGCCTGTTTGCTGGCACTGAATGGGTACACCCTTCAGTATTGCTGAGCACAACAAGTTTACCAATAAGCGCAGGCTGAGGTTTCAGCAGGATTTGCCCCAAACTAAGACCATCGGTCTCTCATCCCCTCTCCCCACTCTCACTCAGTCAGGCTTTCTGTTCATTCACAGAGAGGAGACCGGGATGCGCCTTTGTCAACTGTGGGGATTCCCTTTGAAGGAGGGTTTGATTTATTGTCTTGGATGGCGAGGTCTGCTGGTTGGAAGTGATCGATAAGTTCTGTTGCGGTTATGTATGGAAACTGATAAGGGAAAGGCGTCAAAATACTTTGGGTCTCTTCGAAATCAAATTAATAATTAAAAAATTAAAAAACAGCAACAATACTAAATGCTACCATCACAGCATGCCCAGAATGAATATCTCGGACCAATTCAAAGCTGAGCCGAACAAAGAAAATTACAGGGGTGGGGGTTGGGGAGCATTCCTGGGTACCAAAGCCATTTTTAATAAAGTCCTCATTCTAAAGTATTCCATAGGCGCCCTCTTGTGGTTGAATGAAGGTACACATGTGCTGTTTGGATGGCGTTTGACCTTCACCGCAGCGGTGGCGTTTTGCAACCACGATGGATCCAGGACAGAGCTATAGTTTGCAAACTTATTTTTCTTCTTAAAGGGACCATAGACTCCACTTTTACCCATTGGTTTTTTTTTGTCTAAGTAATACATGTTCTGTTTTCTTTTCTTTCCCCAGTAAATGATCACAAAGAAGAATGGTGCGTCGGAAAGGTTTTTGACGGTCAAAAAGCCGCAGATATGAGTTAGGTTAACATTATTAAGTAGTATCACGAATCTAAGCAATGTATTTGTTTTTTATCTATTTTATATTTTTATTTTTTTTTCATTTTGTTGTAATGAGGGAAAAACTATGAGACACTGCGCAAAAAATGTGTGTTTTGGGTATTCACTTTTGTTCAGAAATATTTTTTTTTTACTACAATGAATTGGATTCTTTAATTGTTCAATCCATAATTCCAAAAAGGTTGTGGGTCCAACATTCACCATTTTGTCATTATTGTTGATGTGGTTTAAACAATTTTGGTCTTGGTATGCAATTAGATGTTAGATAATGTTTAGTAATCTTTAATTTTAGATTTTTTTGTCATGCGGAATCTAAGGTTTTGGATTTTTTTATTTGATGAACAATTAAACATAACCTTATCGCTACTGTAATAAGTAAAGGTCGCGCAGACATTTATGAAGTATTGGCTTTATGTGCGTAGGACTTGAACCTATAATATTGCAATCCTATGGTTGAGGGGCTTACAGCACGAAATCGGCAATATGACTGTCAGGTGAACAGGACAGTTCAGATTATGTCGACATAATGCACGGGAGTTGTCTCCCTCCGGAAACAGTGTTTAAACAGTGAAAATTGAGATGAGTATTGATCTTGAAGGTAGTTTGTTTGTAATAGTTATGGGCTTGAGGTATCAGGGTTGTTGAGGGTAGTCAAGGTCTCAAGAATATGTGAAGGCGGAATAAATGCATTAATAGGGTTGACTCTATAAATATAAAGACAAAAGGCCAAATAGTCTAGTGATAGGGATGATAACCGGGAGCATATTATTGTAATCAGTGTGCCATAAGCTGAAGTTGTTCCAGGGCTGCTTGTGAGTGGTGTGTTTCCTGATTGTATGTAGCGTCTTTAAATACTGAGTAACTGCTGCGGAATGGTGACGCATCTCACTGTTTTGCCATCTAATGGGAAAATTGTGGGGAAAAATAAAGAAAAAGCATGAATGATGTTCGAAAAAAAAAAAAAACAAAAAACAAGTGGGGGGGAATAACCATACTTCACCAGCTGCATTTTCGTTCAAGGAAAGGGACGGGGCAATTGTACCAAACACAAACAAGCTGGAATAGAGTGGTGGAAAAATTTGAACGCTGTTCGTAAAAACACGTGAGAGACATGTGATATCCTAAAAGTTCTAGTGTCCACTGTTGAGACAAGTGTCCTCTGGGATGTTGTAGGAAAGAGAAAAAGTATGAGGAGGTTGGTAGCATATGTGCAGTAATAAGAACGATGCATTTAATAAGCTTTAGCCTGGGAATTGTTCACATTGCTGGACAGTACAGGAGAATGAGGTAGGTCAAGTCAAGGGTGGAGGAGACGAGGGGTAAAGATTTGAGAAATAAGGAGAAACGAAAACCGTGTAAGTTCCACAAAAAAACCCAAAGGCTTGTGTTACTGTTCGAGGGAGCCATCATCCTCATCTCTGCTAGGGAAAGCCTCCGGGAAACTGGTATTGAGAACTGAGGATGGACAGAAGATGCAAACATAGGAAAAGACTTTTACACTAACTGTCTTAAGCAAAAAAGGAACAAATTGCCAGAGGTCGGGGTAGTGCTTGTACACTAAGTAATGGGAGCAGAACTCTGTTGCTTTATGACACTGCTCTAACAAACATATCGAGAGTTGAAAGGGCAGATTTGCAAAGGGGTTCACAACATGACAACAAGGAGTTACAGTTACATTGGACCACTTGGCTATAAGCACAGACATCGCATTACAATGAACAATATAAATTGACAATCTATAATGCACAATCACTTCTGCAATTTTGCTCTCTGAGCCAGACTCATGTACGATCAAGGGCAGGCGCTAGCAAGATGTTTTTTGCTTATGGCCAGTTAACTGGTGAGACAATTTTCAGAGCAGAAGTTGCTCTAATAGTGGTAATGCTTTGTTAGAGAGGTTCACGGAGTAGTGTGAAGCATGTTAATGGCATTGGGGAGAAAGTTCATCTGTCACTCCTAAACAGCAAGTTTCGATTTACATCGGTCACTTTGAGGATGCATAGGAATCCTGCTATATCCCCAGGTTTTAACCATTTACATAACGTGACCTATCATTTCATTATTTTGTTTTTAATCTCATCAAGATAACATGTTTACTTATTTTTGAATTACTTTTGATCCTGATGTGTTTGTGTATTGCCAATGTAGATGGATTTTAGACTATGAATCTTAATTCGAAGAATTTTCCCCAATTTCCAACAGGAATCAGGACCGACAACAGACTGAGATAGTGTTAGTTTGTTGTTGTGACTTACCCCCGTGAGGGTGTGATCTTACCCTTGTTTTCCTGTTTTGTGTTTCCTGATCGCGAGACCAGGACAACCAAACCTACAACATAGCAGGATTGAATTATTAATTGTATTTGAATCTAGACAAAATACTCGTAATACCGTAATCACGCTGACGTTCTGCCCCTCTCGATGAGTATGTGGAGGAGTTTATCGGACTCTCTCCACCCGGTTGCCACTGGAGTGATGATTGTATTTAAAGACCATTTTCTGTCCGGGAACCTCGATTGACAGTAATTCATTCAACTGGACTAATTAATTTCAGTTGAATGTAATTCATGGTGTACCTCCAGGATTATGGTGGTAAGGCCCTCCTGTGTTTCATTTTTATTAGCTGCCTTCACTTAAAAATTAGTTTTCCTAAGTAACGCGTAATATCAAACAACTAGTCTGAGTAGATGTATATAAATATGCCGAATTTTGTCTTAATTGGCTAAGTATAAAATTAAATGAATGTCAGTTCCAAAAAGCAAAAGGTAGTGGCCATGATCAAACTGTGTTGTTTTAAAATTATTTTCTAAGTTTTTAAAAGGTAAATCTTTTCAATTAATTATTATAATTTATAATTTACATTTTCTTTTATATTTTCAATAGCAATGAGCTCTGAAATACAATGAACCAAAATTTATAAATGCAACACTTTTGTTTTGGCCCCCATTTTTCAGGAAAGATGAACTCAAAGACCTAAGACTTTGGTTATTTACCCCCAGAGTGCCTATATTCCTCTCTAATATTGTTCACAAATCTGTTCTCAATCTGTGTTAGTGGGCACGTTCCGGCTTTGCCGAGATAACCAGCCACCTGCAACAGGTTTGGCTCTATCAAGGATGCTGATTAGACAGCAATGATTATGCACCAGCTGTGCCGGCCTAGGCTGTCCACAATAAACGGCCATCTCTAAAATGTGTAGTTTTTACTGTTTTGGGGGTCTGTGGGATGGTTAAAAAAAACCAGTCAGTATCTGGTATGACCACCCATCTTGCCTTATACACCATTTTTCTAATACGCACGATTCCAGAGCATCCCAAACATGCTCAATGGGTGACCATGTCCCTCGGGAGTATGCGGGCCATGCAAGAAATGGGATGTTTTCAATGCTTCCAGGAATTGTGGGTTACAGATCCTTGCCAACCAGTGCCGTGCATTATTCATGCTTGCAACATGATGGTGGTGTTTGTTAAACGGGAAAAGTGAAAGTCGTTGACATTTGCCAAGTATGGTAACCCATCTACTCGGAATTGGTTGCTCCTGGCATTTAACCCATAGTGCACACACACAGCCATGAGAAGTAACACAGAACCATGAACACCCACCTGGAGCAGCGTGTGGCATCTATTGATCCAGCCAGGATCTCGTGTTCATGGTATCTCTGTGCAATTAAAAATTCGATCAATAAAATTGCACCCGAGGTTGGTTGTCAATAAACATACACAGGCCAAGACCATGCACCTCGGCAACACCCTCGGCCACCATGGGGCCACGCCAATCCACAATGCTGATATCAGCAAACCACATCCCCCACACCATGTCCATAACACACTGTCTGTCCATCTGCCCTGTACCGTTGAAAACCGGATTTCATCTTTGCATGAGAAACACCTATCCAAAGTGCAAGACACCATCGCATATGTGATCATTTGCTCAAGTCGGGTTTTTATGACGAACGAACTGCAGTCATGGCTCGAGGGGAACCTGTTTGAGGTGCAAAGAGCCTTGCAAAGTATTGATCGTCCCATTAGACAGTCACTGACGTTTTTTTTGTGAGAATTCTCTTTGTTTTTATGCAAAACTGATTTGTGCAGCGGCTGTCCGGGGTGTGCTGGTCTCAGACGCTGGTGTTTTGTGAAGATGCTGGCACTATGGGGAGGTCCTTGGCCGTGTGTGGGTACCCGTGGTTTCTGCGGGTTGTGAGGGCTCCGGTTTGCGATGTTGTACTGACAAAATTCTCTGAAAAAGGGTGCCTTTGGCGATGGATTCTGGGTAGAGAAAATTACATTCAAATGCACGGGCAACAGCTCTGTGTGGACATTTCATACAGTCAGCATCACCCAAATTGTATCTTCCATCAAAACCTGTGACCTCCTATGCGCCAGTGTGCCTGTGTGGATTAAAACCTGCACATGTTAGCGTGAGCCCTTTTATTGTGGCAAGCCAAAGCACACCTGTTCATAATCATGGTGTCTAATCAGCCGCTTTGATATTGCCACACCTCGTGAGGTGGGATGGATTATGCTACAGCAAAGGAAGGTATGTACTCACGTAACACAGGATTTAGACAGATTTGTGAACAATATATGGAGATGATTAGGCTTTTTTGTACATAGAAAGAGAAAAAGTCCTTAGTATGCTTTGAGTTTCAGCTCTATGAAAAATGGGGGCAAAACAAAAAGTTTGTTGCATTATAGAGAATTTTTTTGCAATTGTAATTTGAAAAAACGTATTTAAAAAATATTATATGTATTAAGAGTTTGCAAAAGGACTGTTTGAATTCAAGGTATAGTTTTCTTTTTCCTCGAACACTTTGTCATCATCATTATTTGTCCTCATTGTCATTCTGCCAAACTTTCTTATTCTGACGGGAAACACAAAAGAAGACATTTGAAAGACTTTTGGTGGAATCCCATACTGTTTTTTTGTGGACTTCCACATTGGTATTAGACCCAAAAAAACAAAACCAGAAATTTCTCTAAATATCTTCTTTTACTGTATGTCCACTGAAGAGAACGGAAAGTCATCCCAAGGATTGGAAATTACAAGTAATGTGCAGGAGTAATTTTGTTATTAGGGGGAATTTAAGGTCTTGGGTCCTCGTGAAACTATCCCTTTTAAAGGGGTAATTCAACAAAAAATTAAAATTAGCCCATAAATTACTCAAGGCCTCATAGGTTTATAGGACTTTCTTTCTTTCGGAACAAATCCTAGTCATAGGTTCTATAAAAAAATCGTTCAGAAAAAAAAATCTTTCAAGATTGTAATGGCATCCTCAGTGGGTTTCATTGTCTTTTTTAGTGCATTCGTCCAAAAGAATTGTGAAATAAACAACGCACCAGCCATTTAAAAAAAAAAAAAGTGGTCTCACATGGCTCTGTGGGGTATATGAACAAAGGCCTCCCACACTCCTGTAAGCGACACTGTTATGAGGTTTTTGTAAGAAAAATAGCCCATATTTCAAAAACGTAAGCGTGTCCCTTTAATGTAGCTTGCACCAACAGTTGTACACGGAAAAGCAGCTGGCTGTATCCCATTAAACAGCTTGGAAAAGGATCAAAGACAAGTTTTTAACGTAGAACTCTGTATGGATTGGTCTCAGAATAGAAAAGAAAGTCATATACACCTTAGGATGAGAGTAATTTAAGGCTGAATTTTCATGTTGGGGTGGAACTACCCCCTGGTAAGTTTAAGTTTCAATTTAAAAGTCTCCATTTGGATGACTGCTTTTAAATTGTAATTGATTGTTTTAATGTAAGTTTGTGTGCCATGAAACCATGAATGAGGAAACCTTTAGCTGGAATGTTTCTCTGTCCTCTGTATTTTGTAGTGTGTGTGGATTATGTAATGATGCAGTGGGATATGCCTGTACGTGAATGCTGTGGGTTTCTGTGGATTGAATAATGCATTTCTGTTAGGTTTCATACTACTCTCACTTTACAGCCATGTCTTAATTCTTTATCATTAGTTGCCCATCTCTCCCCTGATCTTTACATGCAAATCCATGATTTTCATCCTCACCAACATTGCCTACATACTATCCACCGGAAACTACCAAGCATCCACTTGTTAGATGTTTTTTCACCTTGTCTCGTGATCCATGTCTTCAGCCCGTGTGACTGAGCAGTCCCGGCTGGAATGGATGGAATTAATTGTAGTTAGGAGTACTGCTGGCTCACAAAATCCCTCCCCCCCAGTTAGGGTTTAGTTCAGTTTAGTTTGATGGGGTTTTTTTTTGTTTTTTTTTTTTTACCAGTTTCCTGTAACTTCATTCGTCTTGGCTTGCGGCCATTTCCATGCGCAAGATAATCTCCCAGTCACTTGCCAAACAGGCTGACAAGGGGGTTAACTCATATCCACGCAGCATTCAGTGGTATTGCTGTTGATGTGCAACCACCGGAAATAATTTCAATTGTTTTGTAAAAACAAACCTAAACTAGGCCAATTGTCAGGACTATCAAGGGCTAACCAGGCGCAACACACCCCATCTGGGGCCTAAAAGGATTTATCATGTTTGAGATAAGGGAGCAAAAGATCTCTATTCCATGTTAAAAATTTTTCGTCGATAATATAGCTGAGACATATGAACAGGACCACTTTGTACTTTGTACACCATGTGTCCAATGTCGATTATGTCTATGTTAAGGGCGGCCCCCTGTGCTCATGTGAGAACCCTATCTGGTGTAAAATCCAGTTATATAATTTAATGTCATTACAAATTTATTAAGCTATTGTTCTATTTTAATTATAGGATGAAATCCCATTTATGCCTGTGCTGACTCAACGCTGAATTTTCAGCAGTGTGTCATTTTCCGTCTTATAGGGACCGTACCGTACACCCCGGGGAGGAATATCGGCCCGCGCGTGATTCGACCAGCGTTTTCAACGAGTTTCTAAGCAGGTTTTTTTTTTTTTTTTGTTCAACCCCAACTCCCCCACCCAAGAGTTGTTTTCGCTCGACCGATGAGCCGAGTTAAGACGCGTGTCGGGTGAACATGAAAATTCCCATTCCCCTGACCATTAGACTGGGCGAGCTTTATCTTAATGTTCAAAAACAGAGAAAAAAAAAAACAAAAACAGAATACTGAAAATACTATGTTCTCTTTTTTCATCAAGATTTTTCTCTAAATCGCTTGTCGCGTTTTTGTCATGATGTTCTTTTGGTTCAGGACACCAACGGAGCGACGAACCAGCTATACTACATTCATGCTTGCACTGGATCTTAATGTCGTCTATTATATATATTATATACTAGTTTTGACGCGACCTTCCTGCGCACCCGGCAAAACAAAAACGAACCCGACCCGAGGCGTTCAGCGTTTTTTGCAAAAAAAGACGGCTTTGTACGCGTTGCGTTCGTGTCGCGTCGGTGAGCCTGTGCACAATACATTGGCGCCCCTTTGTTTCGCGTCAAGAGGCGGTTGTCTCTAAACTTTCTTCTCTTTGTCGGAGCGAATATCGCGACGCCCGGAAATTCGTTCCCAGCGGTCAAGTAGTGTGAACAGGGGACATTTTACGTGTCACATGTCAGCTTCGCTCTCGGGTACTCGGAGCTGATTTTCTATGCGGATTTTCTTAATAATAATAATAATAGATAAAATTAGTTCTCACTGTTTAAAAACATATTGTGGCTAATTACTAATTGTTTTTTTCAGGAAGATCTTTCTATTAATAGAAGGATTCAAAGGAAATTTCATGCTATTAAAGTATACATACTCTTTGTAACATTTATAGTGTTTAAACCTGTCACTCTTTGATCACGCTTAAATATGCTACCTTGTTGAATAAAAGTAATCATAGAGTAATTATAATACCAAAAAAAAACAGGCGTTTACGCACCGGAAAAAAAAAAAAAAACTTGTGAAAGACGCAAGAGTCCTTAAGTAACTAATAGTTAACAGACAAATATTGTAGCTGGAAAAACATGTTGTGTCACGTGGCTCGATCAGGACACAGTACAGACGGTTGCCTCTTAGATCCTGCAAATATTTATATAATAATTAATTACATCAATGTATTATATAATTTATACTATTGTGGTTATGTTGGACTAGATACCTGTTAATAATAAAAATAATGAGATAATAATACTGGTATATAAAGTGCACTACACTAATATATGAAACATCCGCTGTGCATTTCATATAAGTCTGACTAAATGATTCACTGTTGCATAATATAAAGGTTTGAAGGTATATATCAAAAATGTGGTAATTGGAGCGATAATGAATGTTGTCGATTTCGTAGAATACAATCCCCGGCAAATTTTGGCTTTATATTGTTCCTCTGCTTTGAAATGTTATATGCTTAGAATCACAATCTGTAGGCAGTGACCCAAGACGCGCTAATTAGGTTTTATTCTTTTAACTCGCTCTAGCAAAAACCATGTTGTTATTCCCGCATATTCCCCCGCATTGGCCTGGCATTCTTCATAAGAACTCGGTACAACTCTGTGGCTTGTTTAAAGTAAACACCTCCACCACCTTGGCCGCAAAATAGAACTTTTGTGTCATCCATGCCACATATGTTGCGCCTGTGTCTAGCATGTATTTAGCTTTAGATTTGAAGAATAAAACATGTGCAATCGTCTTGTGGGCGGGTGCAGATGATTACAGAAGATCGATACACAGTACATACTGGGAGATGGGGGATGATAACCCCAGAAGAGAACGGCGTATAGACAAAGGAATTATTGTAATAAAGTAGGTTTTTTTGTTGTTTTCGTTCGGTCTTAGCCAATACGTGTTGCACATTCGCCTCAGATAACCTCAGGTATTGCATGACGTGATGGCAAGATTGAGTATGCTGGACGACGAACATCTCCTCTGTACCTTTACTGGACCGCTTGACCACTCTGGCTAAGTTACACCTTACCTTGAGCAGTCTAATCGTGGACCATGTCGTCAAGCCTTCCGACGGACGTATTATTGCATCCAAAATTAGCTTAAATCGGTTCTCGTGAACTTACGGAACCGGAGGCTTTTATTATGGGTTTGTGAACGAGCATGGTGTTAATTGCTGATTAATGACAAAAATCTCATTTTGGGTGGGGATGTATCCCTTTAGAGTATATGGCTTTGTGTGTGTGTGTGGTGTTTGATGGGGTTTTTAGTTTGGTTGTGGTTTTGTGTTAAAAAAAGGGGGTAGTGTGTGTGATGTGTGTGTGTGTGTTGTGGTGTGGGTGTGGTGTGTGTGGGTGTGTTTGTACAATTTATGAGGCTGTGTGCAGTACAGTCTCAGGGCTGGGCTTTTTGTTTTACGGAAATGTGTGTGTTGTTGAAAGGAAAGGGTGTTTGGTGTCTGAAGTCATTGAAGGGGGCTGTTGTGCAAGTTTCCATGATTTGTTCAGGGAGTTATGTTTCAGATTCCATGTTGCGAGGAGTGTGTGTGAGTATGTTTTAACTCAAGCTGCAGTGCTTTTGAAACCATTAACTTTGACGGCATTCTGAGTGTGTGCGTGAGTGATGAGTGTTAAAAAACTTACTGGAAGGAAATTCATAGGTCATGAGGTCACAGACGGAAGCATTTCTGTTTGCTCTTGTCGTTCGTGGTTGTGCTGCCCTCCTTCCCAAAAGCCTTGTCCCTCCCGTTGGTGAGTCCGTGCTTTGTGCAGCCTCCGTAGACCCACAACTGTGCAACGCACATGCTTCCCTCCACATCATTTCTAGCCGTTTGCTCGACCCGCTTTGGCTCTCCCTCTCTGCTACCTGTGGCTGCGCTTTCCTTTCCTCTGTGTCCACCGGTCTCGTCAGTAGCGGGTCCTTGCTCTGTCGCTCGTGGGGGAGGCTGGAATATCTGGTTTCCTAAACAATGGAAATTCAATCAGGGAAATGGACCAGAGGTGTCGAAAGAAGGAGAGTACACTCCTTCGTCTCCTCGTACCCTGCGGCCTGCAGACGCTAAAGAGGACCTGGAGGAGAACAGGCACATTGAGAAGTTTGACATCCCACTCAGCAGCCTGAAGCAAATGTTTGAGAAATTGCCGGCACAACATGTGGTGAGTCTTAGAGCGAAAGTGAAAATGAAAGAATGAGAATGGAAAGAAGACCAATTGAGCTCTTGAGTGTGTCTGTTGATGCAGAGAGATAATGTGTGTATTAAGACATAGTTTTTCTGATATTTTGCTGGTGGTTGCAACATGACTAAAGAAAGAAGCAGACGGAGAAAGAGGAGAAAGGGAGAGAGAGAGAGAGAGAGAGAGAGAGAGAGGGTAAGAGAAAAACATTAAAAAAACACCTTTGCTGCATATTTAAAAACATTCAGTCATCTATTCCCAAGACTTTCACATTTTATTTTCCAAGCATTCGAAATATAGTCTGAAGATTTGTATAACTGATATTTACTGAGGGTACTTTTTATTTTAAGTACATATATGCAGTAACATAATTAATTGAACGATTTAAAATGGTTAGCCAGATTAATTATGGATATTTTTAAATAAACTCAGGATTTTGAGTTCTCTGTAGCAGGGTCTGCAGGATTTGTTTACGCTTTTAAAAGAAATTAATTTATTTGATTGCTAAAAGATTATAAGTGAAAAACAGTAATATTGTTAATTAGAACTGCAGAATATAGAATGCATTCCTTGTGCTGGCAAAGGTGCAATTTCAGCAGCCATTAGCTCCGAGGCCAGCCTTCGTGTCACATGATGGCTGAAATAAGATTTTGTTTTTTTTTTTTTTTTTTTATTTTTGCCTCTCTTTTCTTTTTTAAAGAATACTTCGCATGAGTCGCTATGTTATCAGAGCAGCATATCCACTTCTCAACCTGATCATTGGCAGGACAGCCTGCTCAAAACAAGTTTAAAAGCTTCCATGTTGTTTCTGGTCTAGTTTTTAATTTAGCCACGCTATTACCAGCACATCTATTTTAATCTTATATAATCTTATATAGTGATAGGTAACACCAGTGCATCTCTGCTCCAGTGGATGATACCCCACATTAAAAAGCTTTCTGTGGTCTTTCCAGAAGGGTAAACTTTATTCAAGGGATCCTGGGTTTGTTGCTACTGTTATTACGCATACTTTCAAAGAATGGGTTTGAAAGTTTAGTGTTTAACAGTCACAGTTCAGTGAAGTGACTGTCTGATGGCTGAGAATGAAAAAATCATGAGACAGGGATGGGAAATAAGTCATGCAAGAATGAGAACTGAAAGAGCAGACATGAAAGGAGTAAAATATAATTTAAGAGAGACAGTATATTAAGAGAGAAGATCAGTTTAAATGATGTGTTTCATAGTTTGGCAGATTGCTTTGTGCTGGAAAGCTCTTGTTTTCCTGGCTTTTTACATAGGAACATTTAATCCATTAAATTAAATTGTTGTGAGGTCACAGAGACAGAGAGAGAGAAAGGTCACAATCTGGAAATGCAGAGAACGTGCATCAGTGCGCATGCACACACACACAACAAAGCTACAGACACCCACAACAGAAGCAGCTACTGGCAATATACTTGGGGGAAGCAGAGTAACTGTGCGTTGACGTGCTCTCTCTCTCTCTCTCTCTCTCTCTCTCTCTCTCTCTCTCTCTCTCTCTCTCTCACACACACACACACACGTTTCACTTTGTTATTTAAAACTTATTTTGGGGGATCTTTCCGCAACACTGGCTTTTGTATAAATAACCCTATAATATGCATGTGGGTAATGTGTGTGTAAAGCCAACAGAAGAAAATGAGAGAGATATAGAGATAGACATATAAAGAAAGAAAAAAATTAACTAATTAGCTTAGCATGGTTTGGTTTTACTCATACTTGCAAGAGCACACACACACACACACACACACACATACATTTCTAAACAAAAGCTTTGAGTCAAAAAAGAAGAGGTTGTTATGAATGTTATGTTTAGTTGTGGTGATGACCATCCTGTTCTTTGGAAACTAGGCCAGTTACAGTACATTTAGTTATGAATATGCATGCAATGTTAGAATTGCAATGCCCACACCACATTCACAAAGTTCCTCTCTTCCCCTTCCCATTGCTTGTTCATTTATTAGGTATTTTGCCTATTTAAACATGCTAGTTTGATATCAGCTACCACCAGATGTGCAGTAGCCCAAGCTTAGTTTAGAGTTTAAACACATTTCACCCTGTGAAGAATATCCATACAAAGGTTCTAAAAGGAGGTTTTCCCCAAGATTTCCCCATTTTTGGTTGCCCCAAGAACCCTTCATTGAATAGTTCTTGTTTTCTTTGTGTGAAGAACATTTTTATAACTTAAAGAACCCTTTTTAACCATAAAGACCCTTCTGTGCAATGGAAAGCTTCCATTGATGTTAAAGTTTCTTCATGGAGCCACAGATGCCAATGAAGAACCTCATTTATTATTTTCCCTGAAAATGCTTTTTAGTATAGATCATAATTAGCTCAGGAATAATTAATCACTCTATTATTAGTGCTCAAAGAATTTTATAATGGCAAAATACATTGTGATATAATGGCACACAGATATTCAGATAATCTTTCATATTGTGATGTACATCAGAGTGAAATGGATTATCAAAAAGAAAATAAAGTATGCTGATTGATTCTGTGCATAGGTTGTTGATTGGATTGTAAGCTTGTAGTCATTTGTAAGGAAGGGGCAGGGTTTATTGCAGGTTATAAAATTTTGATTAAAAATGTCATGGTAAAAAAAAAAAAAAACATTTAAACACATATTGATTAATCACATTCAATTCAAATAATTCATATTCAGAACCATATTGTAATTCTGCATTTAGAAATAGGTAAATTTCGGAACATGGTGAACTAATGAGCAGCAAAGACCAGCAAAAAATGGTTCAAAGGTTCAAACAACGGAGCTATTAGCAATATAATCCCAAACTTAAAAAACTTGAATCAGATTCCAACGGTGGAGTGTTACTACTTGTCTTTAACTGGTAAAATCATATTGTGTAAAATGAATGTGTTTACCCAGATATGTATTTGTTTTCAGAGGCTTCCAATTTTCTGCAAGGCCTTTTTTGCCAGTCAATCATAGGTTGCTGTCCTCCTTTATATGGGGGGCAAAAGTCCAAGAATATGCAGGGAGTTTCTTGAAAAACCGAAAAAAGTACGGAGGTTTGGCCCGCCCAAATTTGCAAAATTATTATTGGGCAGCCAATTACAAAAAAATTATTTATTGGTTTCAGTCCCCACATATAGGAATGGTGTGAAGGCGGAGGCTAATTCTTGCAATCCACCACCTCAGTGTTGGTGCTGATAACAATGAAGTAACCATTCTTCAGCCATCAAATTTTCCTCCAATTACCATGTAGACGTCGACTCTCAAATGATATAAATCAGTTTAGACAAGATTTCAATTAACAGACTTTTTCCTTGGAAACTCCATAGGTAAAAATAATCACCTGTGTCCTCAGCCTGCAAAAGTTAAGATTGTACGTTTAAGCAATAAGGCAGGACCTGGCCATAGTTTTAAATGTAGTTACTTTTTCGACTGCGACAATATTTTTGCCAATACAATGACCTTGGATATCAAAAATTGCACATCTTCAAAAGTCAGATTTTTTTCGTTATCTTCAAGTTCGACACTTTTATTCAAGCCCAAATGCTCGGTGTTTTCCGTCGATAGGTCCCTCGGAATCAGGGTTTGGACTTGCTTCTTAAGACCTCTACACACCTCAAGGGCCGCATTTCTAAAAAATATCACTTAATTATTGACCTTCCCAAAATCGATAGCTAGAGGAAAAATTAAACAGGAATGGACGGAAGAGGGGGAATTTACGCATATCTGAATACACTTGGACACAGCTGTTAACAGAAGAAATACACTTTTCATCGTGTGCACGACTCAATCTGATTCAGATTGAAAGTTCTCTAGCGTAGTTCATTTGTAAAACCAGAACGGGCTAAAATATACCCAAAATAGATGAAACATGTGATCGTTGCAATGCCATTAAGGCATATCTAACCCATATGTTCTGGTCATGTACTAAACTGAGACATTTTTTGGTCTTCAATATTTGAAATTTCAAACTCCGCTATGAATTTAAGATCCAGACCTTTAAGCACACACCGAATAATTGCTTTTGTTTGGAGTCCCAGATGTTGAGACATTCACATAAACTGTAAAGAGAAAGAAAATGCCTCTTGGCGTTTGCAACATTATAGCCTATAGAGACGAATTCTTTTAGAGGGGCAATCAACCAATGCCACCTCAACACTTGGCACTATGGACTAGGGAGAGTATAGTTTTTTTTCTAAAAACTGAAGAAAATAGCCAAAGATTTCTCAGAGGCGCAAACCAGAACTTTTTACAACGGACATGGGTCTCTTAATAATCTATATAAGAGAGGCATGTACTTCCCTCCAACGTTGAGCCAACAACCCCCCTACAGTGAATACATTGACCCCGCCCCTTCGCCTATAGGTTTTTTGTTTGTTTGTTTTGTGTTCGTCTTTGTTTTTTGTTTTTCTTGTCCTATTAGGTTGTGGGTTTTAGAAAAGAGTAACAAATGAATGCCATCGTATGATAGACGAGTGCCTCTGTCCACTGAATACTTTCAAGTACCTTGTCGATAAAAATATAAATTAAAAAAAAAAAAATGGTCAAAAGTACTAGCTAAGCTAAGGTACTGTCCACCAATTGAAATAAGGTTATATGTAATTTAAAATAACATATAATTATTAGATGAAAAACGTAAACTAAACTAAAATTAGAAATGATGCCTGGAAACTACCTGAAATAAGTTTAAGCTGAAGCAGTAAAATAAAAATAAAAAGGAAATAAATAAAAACTAATAGCGAAACATAACTAAATTAAACTTAAATCATATTTAATAATAAAAAAAAGCTAATTCAAACTATTAATAAAACTATAATAGTATATCAGTAATACTAAAATGACACTGATTGTCACAAACTCCTCTTCCATTGTGGAAGGTTAATATCAGCTAAAAAAAAATCATACAAAGATGCACAACATTACTGCATGAACCTAAGATAGATAGATAGATAGATAGATAGATAGATAGATAGATAGATAGATAGATAGATAGATAGATAGATAGATAGATAGATAGATAGATAGATATGTCTTTTTATGGTACCACTAACTACTAGCTATGGTATTTTGATGTCGTACATTTTTGTAAGGGTTTTCATGATAGTCCCTGCATAAAGCTTGTGCTTGACAGAAAACTGAAGTGATCCATGGTATGTGACTTAGTTGTAGATTTTTTCATCCTGGTTGTGAAAACACAGGCATGGCCCTCTGATCAGATGCTTGAGTCTTGATTGAGGGGATTTTTGGACGAGAGCAGAGCAGAATGAGTGACTGGTTTTCCTGACTGAGTGGCTAATTATTGGCTAGATAATCACAGGAAGAGGAGAGAGATTGCTAGAGATCCATCTATTGTTTCTATCTAAAACATGACCTCTCCACCCCACAGGGGTTTTTAATATTTCATGATCCCTTTGCAAAGACACACACACACACACACACACACACACACACACACACACACACACACACACTCTTTCTCTCTATGTCTCTCTCATTCATTATTACTCAGTTAGGATATACAGCCATGATTAAAGGCCGTCAGAAAGAGACTGAGAAACTTTCATTTCAGACATGTCACGTCTCCTGTATTCTCAGCCACTTTAAAACAGAAAGAAATACAATCCTCACATCCGGTTTAAAGTCTAGCGGATTTAGAAGGTTCATCCAAGGTTTACGGTAACAAGCAACTTTGTAACACCTCTTCAGAGCATGCAGAGACTGTTGTCTTGGCATTCATGTCCAGACATGATGTCGTATAAACAAATGTTACGGACTCATTAGATCTGCCTTAAAACCTCATTTTGTTTGACTAAGTTTGATAGAGGGTCTCAGTAAAACAAATAGATTGTTTTTGTTTGAAAAGTTTAGTTTTTGATATTTTATTTCACTGTTTGTTTCTGTCAAGCAAAATATGTATGTTCAGTATCCAAGGAAGAGGTGGAGCACTTAATACACCCTGAGTTGATAATGACACCAGATTAATGCGCAGCATGAATTCCCACGGTGGTACCAGATGGTTGTCTGAATGCTGTGTATCCAGTATGAGTACAGACAAAGAAATATTTTTAGACATGCTGTCATGTACCCAAAAAATACTTTCACTGTGACCACATCAGTTGTTAATCACAGATTCAAATCTTGTGTACATTAGTGTTCTTATAGTGGCCAGTCTATATTTTCACCGGGGGTTGATGGTCCAAATATAAACTGTTTTTCACAAGTATAGCCTTGAGAAAAAAGAAGTACAGTTTTAATTGTACTGAACATGCACCTTCAGTGTTCTTCAAACCTTAAAAAGTATATGGTATAAATATTTGTGGTTACAATGTGCTTTCTAATCATATATTAAGCTGTATATTAATGCAATAAAAGATTATCAAAAAGTAGTACTTAGCGAGTACACTTTCAGGCAGTTTTTAACACCTTTCTTACACTTATTCTGATGTACTTAGACTAACATAATAGTTTAGTGTAAAGTTCATTGACAAATAATTTTAAGTGTAGTGTTTATTCAGCATTACGTTTAAGTCTTCGTAATTATATGTAATTATAATTATATTAATATGTGACAAATTTCAACAGAAATGAAAATATATTTTAGTTTACTGTTAATGCTTGTCATTTTAAACATAAGTCAAAAAAATATGGTAATTGCATTTATAATACATTCAAACGAAAATACATTTTCATTTAAATTGCAATTAACACACTGTACTTCAGTATATTATGAATGTAATAAGTACTCTTAAATGTGCTAAAGTGTACTTCTTTTTAAACATTATAGATGTTAACATGAGATCAAAGTGATAAAACTACTGACCTTGTCTATGCAACGTTATATCCATTTTTTCCTGTAATGGCAATTAAAAGCTGGTACATCTAACTATAGCATGACCTGTGCATTGACCCCATGCAGGGACTAAATGACAATGAGAAAAATCCATCCACAGGAATTGGTTGGTAAAACTTAATTACACGTTCATCTGCCTAAAATTGCAGTCCCACAGCTAAAAGAAATGATTTATTACCACGTATATACTTTCCATTGTAAATCTATTACTGCCATTTTGTTTATTTTTATAAACTGAGCTCTGAGTCTGAATGATTTTCTGTAGTAAATCAACAGCATTTGTCAAACCTCAATAAACTGGATCCTGCAACATTACTTTACATTTAGTTTTAAATAGACATGAAACTCATGTACAGGATAAAGTAGCTGACAGTTAATCACGCCCTGCTACTGCTAATATACCCTACAACACAGTAAATATAGAGCTAAAAGTGTACGAAAGTGTTAGGTGCTGTCATTCGCATTCTTTATAGTTATCCTTTGTGCTATGTGTAGCATTCAGGCTAACAAGCAGCTCCTTGGGACTGTTTCTTGCTTGCCGGATATGTGTTTTTTAAAAAAAAAGAGAACATAACTGTTGGTCACGGGCCTGGGTACAATCACTCAGATAATTTAGACGTTTGGATCTTCACGTCCTGTCACGGGATGTTCGGTATGTGTTTTTCGGCTGTCACTCCACATGTGGTGCATGTAATCATACCATAGTCTTTCACTTCATGTGATCTTAAATACTGCAGACCTGTTCAGGACTACAAACTCGCTAGTCAACCTCCAATCATTCAGACGCGCGTATGTTTGGGAAAACAGTTTGTGGTTAGAAAGGAAGATTGAGCTATATATCTGTTTGTGTGTGTGTGGGTGTGGGTGTGTGTGGTTGTGGGAGAGAGAGAGAGAGAGAGAGAGGAGAGGGGATGAGAGAGAGAGAGAGAGCTGCCCTGCTGTCTTGTTTTTCTAACTCCAGGTCAGAGACTGCATGTTTTAAATGTGTCCAATTATCGACAGAGACAGGGAGAGTAATGGGAGACTCTCAGTGGTGTGCTTAGGGCAAAACAGGGAATCCGCGCTTACGCAGCACAAAACACACGAAGGATTCTGACAGGGCCAGATTTCTGAAATGGAAAACTCAGGACATTTCTGGTTTAGGCAGATGCAGCACTACCTGCGATTTTTTATGTTTGTACAGTGAGCTAGGGAGCTGTCATAACTACTAAAAATGACATTTAGTCATCATCATACCTTAAAGACTGTTATAGGACTGTTCATAGTAGCCTTACTATTGTAGTGTTATTAATATACTATTGTATAGTTTTTTTAAGAAACAATTTTTATTTTTAATTTGTCAGTGTAAATTTCTTGTTAAAATCTGTGTTATTTTTTGTATGTGTTTTTAATATTTCATTTGTTATTTTAATTTTCGATTTTATTTATTGTCACTTAGTAACTATATGTCTTCAAAACCGTAATGCCTTAACAAAACTTATTTTAGTTGCCTAGGCAACATTCTTGATTTTAGTTTAGTCCAAATGTTTTGCTTTCTTTATCTGTGTTGTAACTTATTTTCAGTTAACAATTTTTTTTTAAATAGTTATTAGTTAATTATACTAACCCTGTTTGCGGACATCTAGTGTTCTCTCTAACTAGAGGTTCGTCGTTGACTTCTATTCAATCATTTTCTATGTGTTAAAAATAAGCTTGTCTAGATACTTTTCACTGTTACCGGCCCCTCATAAATGTTAAAACTCTTAAAACACACAAGTTAATAACCGATGCTTTGCCATGTTGGACAGGTTTTTTTTTTAACTACTATAGAGGTAGTCCATGGTATTCTCTGAAAATAGTTTTGGAAATACAATGGTATTAGTGAAAGTTGGTATTATTTAGTACCAATATGTATCAAAAGTACTGTACCGTGGTAACAGTTAAACACACCAGTCTTGGCAAGATTTGATTTGGAATTCCCCTTTGGTTTTTGTAATTTTTAAATTGAACCTGAGAAGGTCCGCAGTGCTCCATTCATGCGTGGGAGTATTAACAAGAAACTGTTAAACTGCTTAAGAGATTTAACAGGTTCTTTTCTGCCAAAGTATCAGTGCATTTGAAAGTAATCAGCCAGGGTTTGACAAGCACTTTGGCATTAATATGACAAACTGGAAAACCTATATAAGAATTCAGTTACAGTAGTTAGCCTTTAATTTACTTGCAGTTAACTGATGAAGTGAAACTCCAGTCTTTCAGTGGTGTGTAAATGTCATGAAAACTTCAAAACCTGTTCTGTTTGCCCGGATGGAACTTTGACCTCCGGGCTCAGTACTTCCACAGACTCTGCGTGTGCGTCTTAATACCCAGATGAGCTGCAATAGTGAAATATGACAATCCACAGGACACAATCAATTGTGGTGTGTGTCTGCGTGCGCACTAGTACAGGTTATGGAATCATCTGATATAGGACGATTTGCTTGGCAAATTCTTATTGTGAAGCACAAAAGCAGACAGAGAGAGTTGCTTGAGGGTGAAAAATAGAATAAATGCAATAATATACTTATAATATATATCAGTTTATATACTTACAATTAATAATTTATTCCGGTTGTCCTTGTCATCTGATTTCTTTCAGAAAATCAATTCTTAATCTATTATCAATCAGGCAGAATTTATCAATGTGATATTGTTTTAAAAAAAAACTGTTTTAAATAAATGCTGTAACTTTTATTACTTTTTATTTGAAGAATCCTGAAAAATATCACAGGTTCCAAACAATATATATGCAGCACAACTATTTCCAACCCACAGATAAAAAATCAGAATATTATGAGGATTTCTGAAAGGAACATCATGTAGCCCTGAAGGCTGGAGTAATGATGCGGAAAATTCCGCATTTTGCATCACAGAAATAAAAAAACTTTTAACGTATATTTACCAGTTACTCATTTAGAAGACGCTTTACGCCACTAGTGACTTACAAATGAGCGGAAATACCAGAATGCATCCTCTAAACAACAAAAAGCGCAACAAAAGATAAGGGTCTTCGCGACAAAAC
Source organism: Cyprinus carpio (assembly GCF_018340385.1). Lineage (NCBI taxonomy): Eukaryota > Metazoa > Chordata > Actinopteri > Cypriniformes > Cyprinidae > Cyprinus > Cyprinus carpio. The sequence goes on from NC_056577.1 coordinate 327,811, forward strand.
ATTGGTTGTAGAAAACCGTTTATTTAAATGGTAGTAATACTTTCACATTGTTACTGTTTTTCAAAAGTCTTACTGAGCCCAAACATGTGAATGTCTGATATCTACATAATATTATATCTCTATCTCTATTATATATACTCTAGCTTCGCTATATATATATATAGGCCGTCCGTATGTGGTGGGCTTCTGTATATGTGTCCGGGGGCCAGCCCGCGGGGGAGGGAGAAAGGGACCCCGACATGAAACCGTAAATTTTACTTCAGCCTCATGTTATTTAAACTGCTCACCCCCGCCCTCGCCCTCCCCCCGGAATTACAAAAGGATGGGTGTCTATGACATACACTGAAAGTAAATGGTGACATTATCTTCTTGGCAAAACTGTCTGCAGGGTCGACGAAGGGGGTGTGCCATGGGACAGAAAGTCTAAAATTATACGCGGTTGGGAACAGGGACAGGCGACCTGGCGACAGTGACTGAGTACCGCGCCGGGGCGATAATTACCGGAAGGACAGACCCGCGAAGTGGGACGAATTGGCCGCTATGACCGTACCGAATCTTCGCAATTCAGCAAGGACAGTCCCTATTCTCTACGTTCAGAGCGCGTCATGCAGATATGCAAATAACAATTACCCGCCTGACATATCGCAACATTAAGTCAACAAGTTTCGAGCTCATCATGAGATCAATGGAAGGTCGCCAATTTCTGCCAAAAAATTTTGTTTGTTGAGTTTTTGTTTTTTATCTCTCTTATCCGTGTATTCTAGCTGAAGCCATGACAGCACTAACAAAACCCGACCTGTAAGATATAAACACAGAATTTGTTTCCAGGTTTATATTAGCACAGTTCTGAATTTTCTTCTCTGAACAAGTCAAGTTTAAATCTCGCACTTCTGAGACATAATTACTTGACTTTTGCTTCTCGTGTCAGGAATCAGTCCCATATGAACCAGTAGTGAGTGGTCACCTGGACACTGCGCCACCTTTACATTGTATTTTTTGTTTTTTTGTATGTGATTTTGTCATGTGTCGGTGTTTTATTAAATATTATTTGTTATGATATACTATTTCAAACAGACATAGGCATGATGATGACGTTAAGCACATGCTGAGCTCTTTTTACTGCACAGACCTATGGTAAATTTAGCAGCTTTGAATTGTTAAGTTACTGAGTCATGCGAGAGGATCGGCCATAAACACAGAATAGAATGAAACACAGTAAATACCAACAAGTACGCACGAAACATTACGCAATCTAATGCGCTAAATACTTTCTCAAACCTGACACTCTGAATTTTCTCTTTTTCGGTTTTCAGTGATAAATACAGCCCCATGTATTGTGTTGATATGAAAAATAATTACGTTTCTGCATTGCTTTGTCACATAGCAGTTATGAATTGTTGCAAACTGAAATTCGTGTTGTGTTTTAGGTGTTGAAGGAACATGTCAATAAAACCTTACCGGGAAAATGTATGGGTACTTTTCTTCCAGGAACATTGACTGTTTTTTTTACAGTGTAACGTTTCATTTAAAATACTAAAGCACTAATGTTTTGATTTGTATTTTTACTGCTATTGTGCTTAAACTTATAGTTGATGGCATAATAGCCTATAGGTTTTCTTTTGTTGCGTGTCTAAATGACAGTAATATCCAAAATACATCCACCACTGAAATTACATTTAAAACAAACTTTTCTCACTAACATTTACTTTTTTTGAGTATGTAAATATGTTTCACAGTTTGCCAGTTTCTGTCAATGTTCTCAACCTCCTTCCCCTTTATGTTTCCTCTTTATCAGGGAATACTATTGACTTGTTGACCGCTTTCAAGCTTCAGGTTAAACTCTAGCTTATATTACACAAAACTGAGTCTTGTTGATATACTGTTAATGAACAAATAGACCAAAACAACACACAGTGTGGGGAGTATGTAGAATACATTCTCTATTTCCCGAACTTTGTTCGAGGTCTCGTGGAACTGCTTGAATGCAAATGAAACATACTATAAAAAGTTTTCTCTAACCACACCTGCCTCTCTCTCAATCATATTTGCCTTTGTTCCTCGTCGTCTCTATGAAGTGGATAGTGCATCTGCTTCAAAGGGAGAGTGATGCAAGAGAAAGATAGTGGTGTGGGCGGACACAAAAGTCGAATCCGGAACTCCAAACTTTGTTGGACTATGAGTCTCTTTTGGCTTATACTACATTTACTTATAAATAACGTAACACATTTGTCTTTTCACTGAAACCCCCAGAATTGTTGTAAATTCTACATTAAAGATTGTTTATGTTAGGACTCTTTAAAGACTGATTCCTGAAATTTTGAAACTGTATTACTGTTTGCAATCTGCTTCATTTTTTCTATTTCGCATGAGTTACATGTTTGTGAAAATTCAATATGTGTTTGTGTGTATAAAAGGTGACATGATTCAAGAACTCACACATTGCTGTCCCTAGCATGACTGACAACTGTGATGACAGACTGCAGCCCTAGTGTTCATGCATGTGTGTGTATATATGTTATGTACATGTGTTGGGATTTCTGCTGCAAACTTGTTTCTTAAGGCATGACACTTTGTTGACTGTCTTTTTGAGTTTAATATCAGAGATGAGTCTCAAAGGTATCCCTATTAGACCAACAACTTTCCTTTTACAATGCGTCAGTGTTACATTTTTACATATATGCATGAAAATGCGTTAAGCTATTGGGAGGGCCTAGTGTATTTAATATGTGTGTTTTGAAGGGTGCGTTGATTTGTGTATGGTCATGTGTACTGCGTGTGTCCTGTCTTTGTGTTATCCCTCTTTCATTCTTTACAATCGGGGCTAATCAGTTTTGTCTTTTAAATAGACAACTCTTTCTAGTTTGACCAGTCTGCGCACAAATACACATTACATTGCACATGCCAGATCATTTCTCCTACACTGGATCTGTTGAATGTTTCATCGCTCAAAGTGATGTTTTCCTTTCGCTTGAGTGTTGGTGTCCTGAAACGTTCATTTGAGGCAGTTGCTTGAATGCTGTCCAGAAGAAGTGGAAGGAACTGTTGACTATTTTGTTACTGCTTGTATAATTGTCTACTCCGTTCACTCACTTTCTTTCGTCTGAACTTTTTTGTCTAGGGCCAAAGCTAGCTCACCTAGATTCTTTACATTTATCTAAGAGACTATTTTTTTTTAACTTAAAAAGCATGGTTATTAGTTTACTAAAACTAAAACTGAATGCATAAACGAAATAACTCCAGGTCAATTAAAACAAGAAAACAACAATTCTAAAAAATAAAATTTAAACACACAACTTTTGTTGCTTATACTAAATGGGTTAATTGGTGTTACTTATAATAAAATCAACCTGTAAAGTAACGTCAACTCTCTGTACAAAAACATGTTAAAAGCAGCCTAGCCTTATTTTTAATTTTAGGTTGACTGCACTAAATACTAAAACGACTAAATAAAACGGTCCAGTTTCAGTGACCTGAAGTCATGACTTATTTCTGGTCTGACTCTTTACAACCAGCACATACAAACACCATGTAACGAGCTTTCGGGAAGTACTTTCTAATTTTAATCAAGACTCCATTGTAGTAGCTGGTCACCTCACTCTTCAAATAGAGAAAAGTTCTGTTGTAAAATTGTGTTTTATCCTGATTTATTCACCCTCATATTGTTGTTCCAGTTTTGTATGTTTTGTGTTTCCATGCAACACACAAAGGAACAAATTTTTGAAGAATTATTTTCCAGACCAACGAGTTTCCAATGATCTGTTTAGTTACAAAAACATAATAGGGCATCACCGAGTTAGACCATAGTGGACTTGTTTCTTACAATCTTCTAAAAGCTATACCGTTCTATAAGGAACAGACTGAAATTGAAATCATTAATTTATAATTATTTTTTTAATTTCTAAATCAGTTATTTATTGATATTACTCAATCACTTTTTTAGGGCTGTTCCGCAGACAAAGCTCATTACTTCAGAAGACCTTGGGAATATAAGCAAACGCCATGTCGGGACTACTTTAATTGAATGCATTATGTATTAGTGTACTGGTGACGTCTGAGCTTCAAAACACGAGTCCCTGTCGTTGGTTCTGCTTAAATCAGAACGAGCGTATCGGGGGGACAGACTTGCCACGCATCTTTTTTCGTCATTTTAAAAAATGCAACGAACGTGAAATGAGCTGTTCATGCTTTCTATTAAAGTTCCACGGATGTACAATGAGGTGCGCCTAAGAAAATCCTCTCAGAGACACGTGGCGATAGCCTCAGCAATGCTCCCCGGAATATCCCGAGGGGGCGGGTGAAGCGGGAGGCTTCGTACCCGGTCCGTGGCGGCAAAGTGAAGATAAAAAGTCGCGTTCGTGAGTGTATCACGTCGCTCCCGGAGTTTCAGGCTTTGAGCAGCTTATCTAAAAAAGGCCCTAGCAAGACTGTCAATCTTTACAAGAGAGGGAGGGGTAATGGTTGGGGCCTCTGAAAATCCAACCAGCTGTCCCCTGCCACTATCCATCACTCAGGAGGTGAACCGGATAGTAAAGACTGGAGCTGGTCTCCACACATACTCACACTTTACCCAGCAAGGACTTTGGATGGATAGGGATCTCCAGGTGGGATCTTGATTGTCCAGGTGACACTATAGTAACTTTGAAAAACATAGAGGAAAAATTCAGACCTCTGTAGGTCGAGTGTGCTTTTCTGCTGCAGATGTCGGTTGTACTTCTCTAATATATCACTAGGAGAGGAAGTTTCATTTGTGAAGATATTCATGGCTTATAATTTAACCAATTTGATGAAGAATTAAAGTAATCAGTGCTACTCATTAATTCATTATTTGATAATATCTCATAAAACATTGATTCTTAGCCTTTTTTTAATTACAAAAATGGTACATAAGGTTGAGTTTATACATTCCCGGGTTTTTAAAGTGCAAAAGGCCAGTGGTGCATGTCACACGTGTTCAGGGAGAGCGCTCATTAAGATTGCATGAAGAGGACACAGGCATATGTTTACATCCTAATGGCCGAGTTGAGCAAAATGAATATTGATGAGTATTATTTATATAAAAAGAAAGTGTTCTTTTGTTAAACCAAAGACTTTCAGATTTTCCAATACATGTTGTACTTGTTTACTTGGCTATTTCAGCAAGACAAGAACTCCAAGTTTTGGGTTTTAGCAATTCAAACCTTATTATGCTTTTCATTTAACAATAACAATGCCTACAATTGAACTGAGTAGTAGCAGTTGGTTCCAAGAATTAAAAGTTGTATGAACAATTATATGGACACATGTAAAGAAACTGGAAAAATGAGATGGATAAACTTGAAATTGTCTTTTTTCTAATGTGCATTGTGGTTGCCCTGCTGTGTGGCAGTGAAGTGTCATATATGTTGGTTCAGTCTGGATCCATTGAGTGTCTTAGAATAGAGTCCCAAAGACCGGCTTTCTTATTTAGTCCTGTAGCCTACTTTCTGCATTCCATAGACTACTACAGTCTAGAATATTACAGGCCTGCTGACATAATGCTTACACAGATTTATCACACATTTTAGCAGAAGTCCTATAGACTGCTAATGACGGACACGAAAGTGACCAAGAACCCGTGCGAGTGCCACTTACAATTGTGCGCTTGCATCGCAGAAATAACACAAATCAGCACATGCAATAAAACAATTGATCTGCACTACTTCCTCTTGTTCTGTTAGGTCATTAGCCATTAGTGCCATAAAAAGTCAGAACTGTGGCAGATAATGTTATTGTAACCAAACGCAGAATCCTGAATGAAACGAGGACAAGTCGTGGGCTCACAGTGGTTAGAGAGTTTAACTCCATCACACCTAACCTAAAAGGTTGTGGGTTCGAATCTCGGGCTGGCAAATACCATCGACTGCGGTGCCCTTGGAGCAGGGTACCGACACCCGTAATTCTGCTCCCCGGGGCGCCACAGCATAAATGTCTGCCCACTGGCTACCATGTGGTGTGTTCAACGGTATATGTGTGTGTTCACGTGATTGTGTGTGTGCACGGTTGGGATGGGTTAAATGCCCAGAGCAGCACAAATTGGATGAGTATGGGTCCACCCATACTTGGCTGTATGTCGGTCTACAGTTCACTGTTCAATTTTTTCACTTTCATGATAGGCAAGTGACTGATTTAAAGAGTTGTAAAGATATAGCTATGGCTTTGCACCTTTACGGCACGTCACTCTAGATCCTGGGCACCGTCACAAGCTCTTATCTCCCTCGCTGAACTACTACGAAACTTACTGCCTTGGTGCGGTTAAAATAATGTCACTAAGTGCGTTCTTGCTGACATTGCTCTGAAAACTTTATGTGTGCTAGGTCTACTTCAAGTTCATGGTAATGGGACGATAGTCATAGAAAGCTGCTAACGCACCCTGCGGTTCTACGATACTTGGAGGATTTCTTGGAATGTTCATCGTCCATCCTATGCCCTGCTGTCTTTCTCAGACTTCTCTAATGGACCCCAATGAGCTGCCCCCCTGTGTCACCCTCTGTCTCCACTAGACCCTTGTCTCTGTATTTGAAAAGACCGCAGTCAGAAACCCAACCCTCAGGTATAGATAGCAGTTTCTGGTTTCAACAGCTACTAACGCCTGCTTATGCTGGATGTGAATCATCTCTCATCCCTCTGCTGGCGCTTTGTTTTGTTGACACTGAGCATGCTCTGACTAACTGCTCTGCTAAAATTAACGGTTATGGGGAACATATCTGGTCACATGTAATACGCTCATGCTTTACTGATGCAAGAAAAGCAGTGTGGGTGTATGACACAGTACAAAGATCTGGCTTGAAATCATCAGCGAATAGCATTCCAGTACCATCTTCCATAGGCTTCTTATCTTTAACTGAGTGATGGACAGAATTCAAATGTTTAAATCAATGAAGAATTTTATAATGTCCAACTATTCAAAGAGCTAGCATGTGTCTGACAATACTGTTTTGATATTTTATTCGGAAATCATCTGGATACAATAATCATACAGTTTTATGTTTATTGCGTTTTCATAGTAATGTCTTATGTGATTTTAAGATATTTAAAATACTTTTTAAAGCTATTTAACAAACATTTAATATTAAAGGATTTGGAACTCATGCTACTGAAGCTCGTTTCAGCTATGGAATAAAAAAGGTAATTGCAACTCTCTCTAATATTTCTCAATTTCTGAGTTTACAAAATATATATTATTTTTGTTTCCACCACTGAATAAAAAATAAAAAAAAAGGTAACTGCAATTTTGTCCTCACAATTCAGACTTTTTCTCGCAAATGCAAGTTTATATCTCACAATTCTGAGTTTATAGATCTTGCAGTTGTGAACTGTCGGATGTAAACTCAGAATTGCTAGAAAAAGTCAGAGTTGTGGAATTAAAAAATATATATATGTAAAAATTTAATTTTTTATTCCTTAATCGAAACAAGCTTTCATACTGTAGGTATTACCTAAATAATTACTACAGTACTAATCATAACAAAATCATTACATTGTCATTAGAAAGTAACTTTGTACACTCAGCCACTACATTTCTGGCTAATACTGATAAGCCAATAATTATTTTCATGTCATGGCTGATAATCCACCAATGGCCAATAGAGAATTCCATACCATGATGTTAAAAAATGCTTCATGTAAAGATTTTAAGTTTTAATTTCTGCAAATAATTATATGTAACAGTGTTTATTAAACTCTTGCTGTTATAAAAAGTACTTTAAATGTATAATATATTATTATAAATAATAAATTTAATTATTGATATACTAATACATTAAAAAAGAAACTCTTATATTGTTACTGACAGTTATGGTAAAAATATATTGTGCATCCTCATAGCTCCCATGTAATATGACCTTATATGTGTACAACCCTTACCAGAGCTGGTAGTGGTGATGGCTTGGGTGATCCAACTTTGAAAACCGTGATTGATGAGAACGGCATGCATGCTTTATGACATCATTTCTCAACTTGTCTTTAGAGCCATCTATAGACTGGGAGACAGAGAGAGAGTCAGCATTAGCTGTCACAATACATCCCTGATGTCCAGTTTGACTTTGTCTGGCTAAATTACTCTTGAAAATATGACAGATGATGTGATCTCTAATCTAACATTAATTTGCCATGAACCAATAAAGAGTACTGAGTCAGGGTGAAGAAATGCATGTATTTATGTTACAGTTTCAGGTTTAATGATGCAGACCTTGCAACCTGACGGTGTCTCTGTGTGTATTTCAGCTGCGGGCAGCGTAGGTGTTTCACCGTCTAGAGAGAGACCAGCCGACGGTGAGGCTGAGACTGTGCCTCTCAAGCGAGAGACCATGGCCTTATACCAAGCTGCCACTACCAAGGAGGAGAGAAGCCCATCTGTGGTATTTACCAGCACAAACATGCATGAACATACGCTAGCCCACACACTAATATCATATTACCTGTAGTGAAGGAAAAAAATAGGCACATATTTCTTACTTCTTGTCTAAGGCCTTCCACCTCCTATTTAATATTTGCAACTCAGAAAAAAAAAATCCTTTCAGCCCATATAAGCATGCAGTACTTAATGGTTGTGTTATACATAATAGATGCATAAATTACACATTAAATCGATTTGCACTTTAGTGATCCCATGTGGGAATTTGGGCTGCATTAAAATAATTTGAGATGGCAGGTACTTGATGAGGATTACACAGTGTCCTGAAACAATTTGTGCTTGTATCCTAACCATTTGTGCACACAGCTACAGATACACCATGGAAATACATTTTGTCGGTTGCTTGGAGAATTTGTAGACTGGAAGGTACTCTATGTACAGACTTGCATATTTTTTATTTTCTATTGGGAAGTTTAGAATGTAATTTAATACTAAAGGATTCACAATAACAAATACTGATACGACTTGTCAAAAGATAACTGCGTATTTGGTTCTAAGTAAAAGACTAAATCAAGACTTTGTTTTCAACCTTGTAGTGCCCCCTAGAGGAGAATCATATGTCTCATATCTATTTCAATGTATGCAAGCTTATGTATACCGTATGTATATTTATGAATGTGTATTACCATTTTATTTTTGTGTTTTAAGGTCATGGACAGCTCTGAGCCATGCTCTCTGCCAGGCGGACTGGCCAGTGTCAAGAAACAGTTTGAAAGCCAAGAGTTTAGTTCCTCTTCTGCATCCCAAAGCACTGGCTACACAACACATACCACCAACAGCAGAGACAGGTACTCTCAGATGAATACACAAGGGACCCACAACACTAACTTCCATTCCACAAAAATAGACTAAAACTAGACTTATTACAGTACAGTTTGCAATGCTGGCTGAATCCCCTATTTGTTAATGCACTAAACATGACTAATTTTCATATCACAAGGCATTGAGTATGTTTGTCTAACAACAGGTGTTTCTCTGTCTTGATAGCGGGTAGTGAGTTCATCAGAGGTGACAGTACGAAGCAGTGTTAAAGAAAGCAGTACCTCAAATGCTCAGGTATACCCACACAAGATGTGAGATGCCCAATAAAAAAATTCTGTTATCATTTACTCACTCTCACGCTGTTTCCAAACTTAATAAAGTTTACTAAAAACCTATATTTTGTTGGTAGACAATCTTTTGTATAAGGAGTGCTGCTCACTGTTTTCATGTTAGGTTTCCCTGGACCAGAATGTTCATCAGAGTGTGTCCTCAAGTTTTGGGGATCATTATGATGAGAAAGGTACTGTTCAAAAGCAGTTTTTTTTTTAAATAACAAATTATCTCATAATTTATTTATTTTTTTAATTTTCTCATTCTCATTCCATTTTTTAACCTGTTAAAGTGCTGGTAATTGGAGAACAGAATTTGCCAAAAATTTCTGCTCAAGCCCTGAAACAGCAGCATGAAAAAAGTATTGAGGAGGCCACTCCACCCAAACATATCAAGGTAAAAAATTACGTATACTGATGAAGACAGTAATATGTTTTTACCTGCAGTTGAAAAAGGTTACAATTTTATTCACTTAAAATATATGGGTGTTTCTTTTTTGTTCTAGGGATTGATTTTTATTTTATTTATTCTCCTTGTTTCTTTCATGTACCTGTATATTACACAACTGTCTCAGATGTTACTGGTTTATCCATGTCAGAGATCCATGTATGGAAGGTATTTTCCTGCAAATTTTAAATAAATCAATTCAATTATAAAAATGAAAACCAGATTAACATATATGTTTCAATATAGAAACCTGTACGCAAAATATGTGCCAAAATTGAAAATGAAACGATTTAATTTAATTTAATTTAATTTAATTTTCACTGACAATGCCATCGTCCATGGCAAACTGAAAAATAAATGCAGTTGGTGATTTGATATTTAATTTTCACTGCAATCTCGAGACAAGACTGCCAATAAAAAAAGCAAATACCGTTTTTACTTTTTGTTAATGCTCACCACTGTATGGAGGCCCATTTCCGCCACAGTTGAGTAAATGGGCAGGGCTTATTGTTCAAGTGCCATAGAGCGTCTGAGGGCGGAAGTATGGAGGCCCATTTCCGCCAAATTTTAAAAAAATGTATAGTGGCTGTATGGAAAAACCCACATTATTTAAAAAAGGACATAATTTGTAATCCTAAAGAGCAAGGGGGACTTGAGGTCTTGGATTATAGTAAACTTAATGACACTTTCAAAAATTAAATGGTTAATAGAGTTTATGAAGAAGAGAGTTCCTAAAGTCCTTGGAATGTATTTCCTAATTATATAGGCTGTTTATTACTTTTGGAGGCATAGACTTTTTGATGAAATAACAACAACATTTTTGAAGTGTATGACAACAAATACTCATGGGAATTAACAAATTGTCCTACTAAAATAATACATTAATTGAACAAGTATGATAGAATAAAGATTTGTTTTTAAATAGTATGTCCTTGTTATTCCATATTAAATAATTGTAGGGTGAAAATTTGCACTTAATTTGCGCTTATATACCAATTTCCATGCTTGCAGGGATGTCTGTGAAAACCAGCAAATTTGGCAGGAATTTTGTCTTGCCTCGAGACTGCAGTGAAAATAAATGTCAAATCACCAACTGCATTTATTTATTTATTTATTTTTTTCAATTTGACAGGGACAATGCATTGTCACACAGAAAATTAAAATTAAAATTAAATAATTTCTTTTTTAATTTTGTCACATATTTTGTGTGCAGTTTTCTATAATTAAATTGTTAATCTGATTTTCATTTTAATTTTTATAATTGAATTGATTTATTTAAAATTGGCAGAAAATACCTTTCATCCATATTCAGGTGCTCAACTAGGAAATTTAATGAGAGAAATATAAGTATGAATATATTTCATATAAATCATAATGTGGAAAATTAAGCTAAAATCATGTAAAAAAAAAAATGCACAAGACATAATGCAAGATATAAATCAAATGTTTAAAACATCATTTTCAGAATCATGTTAAACAATAAATAATTCGAGATGTGGTGGAAATGACACTTTGGTGTAAAAAGTATTTAAAAAAAAATAACAGAACTCTTCTGCGATGCCTATCTCCACTGTTCGCAAATGAATAAAAAATCTGATAAGAGTGTAAAAATGTGTTTTAAGTCCATAGGGCCAAAAGTACCCCATATTTGAAGAAACACACCAAAATGTAACCCATAAGTAAAACACTCATATGAAACACCCATATGTAATTGAGCATAAATCAACTTTGTCTACACCGACACCGATTCTATTCAAGCATATTTCTTTCTATAAATCCTTTTCTCTGCTTATACATAAAAATAAAAGTATGCACAAGATGATGTATTGATAAAAGATTATACTTGTCTTTTTTATCTATACCAACAAAGATTGATCTTGATTACAACCAGTTTCCTTGGGCCCCAGTAAATTTTCTTCAAAGACTACTGCCACAGGTAGCTATGAGACCATGTCCGTCACTAAAACAATGCAAGAGGCCTCTACCCTCCTCTGTGGCTTCCTCACAATATGAGGTCGTGGAGAATTCCCTCACAACCAGTATCTGGCACACATCAGTTTTCAAATGACTTCCCAAGTCCCAGAACGTTGTCCTTCCCCAAAGCCAACAGGTGCACCTACTTCAGCCAAATATGCTGTCAATAAAGAGCAGTACAATAAGCAGAGGAACCTCTATGAACTTAAGCGTCTCTACAAGCACATTCACCCAGAAGTGCGCAAAAACCTGGAGTGTGACTTCTTCACTGGAAGTGACCGACACAGAGCAAACTTATGTGGATAGTGATGAGGAGGTGAGCAGAGACATTCAGCAAGCACGCTATGTTTTTGAAAAACAGCGGAAGTACCAGTCCTGGAAAGTGCATAAGTCCAGAGAGAGAGTATTTGGAGTGGGATGAGATCCTGAAAGGCGAGGTGCAGTCAATGCGCTGGATGTTTGAGAACAAGCCCCTAGATTCCATTAAAGATGGCACACCAGATGAGGATGAGGGAAAGAACATAACCCAACAAGAAATCATCGCTGGAAAAGATGTGAAGTATACTACATGGGTGTTTGAAACACAACCCATGGATGCTCTAGGTACAGAAAAAACAGACTCAGCAGAGCAAAGTGGAAAACTAGATCTGGCCAGGGGAGATGTCCAGACTGCAACATGGCTGTTTGAGACACAACCGCTGGACTCACTCAACAGAATTTACCAAGAGGATGAGCAAGAGACACAGGTGATGTATACTAAAGACATTGCTGGGGGTGATGTGAAAACTGCTAGGTACTTGTTTGAAACACAGCACCTGGACACACTTGGACACACTGAGACTATCGATGAAAGTCACTTCCTGCAGCTGAAATCAGAGCTTGAAGAAGTCAAGGGTGAGGTAAAGAAAACAACCAAGATGTTCGAAACACAACCCATGTGTGTCATCCGTGGTGACTATGGAGAGATGCTGGAGATTACCAAGGTGCGACGTGAAGAAACTGAGAAAGGTGATGTCAGGACATCGCGCTGGCTCTTTGAAACTCAGCCTCTGGACCTGATCAACAATGATCCAAGCAAAGTAAAATTAATCTGTGGGGTATCCATGGAGGAAAATTACCAGGGTGAGGTGAACAGAGGAAGATGGCTGTTTGAGACAAAGACACTCGATCAAATCAAAGATGAAGAATGGGAAAGCACAAAGATTCAGAAGGAGGAGATCTTAGGTGCAGATGTGAGGAGACACTGCAAGACCTTTGAAACACAGCCAATGGATAAACTTAAAGATAATACCAATGCAAGACCAATGGAGCCAGAAGACATTATAGGTGGTGATGTTACTTCTGCTAGGCATTTGTTTGAAACAGTGCCAATGGAGAATCTGAAAGAGTTACCAGAAGTTGGCAAGCTACAAAAGGTGTTAGCTTCAGAAGAAGAGAAAGGCGATGTGAGACACCAGAGGTGGTTGTTTGAAAGCAAACCTCTTGAGCAGATCAGAGAGGAGAAAAAAGAGATCACACGGACTATTAATTTAGAGGACCTTGAAAAGGGTGATGTCACAAATTACAAGGAAATATTTGAGACCATGGACCTGAGCAAATGTACAGATGCACAAAAAATACAAGTGGGAGGGGTCACCAGTGGCTCAGTAAAATCAAATAAAGTATTATTTGAGTCAACACCCTTGTATGCTGTACAGGACAGCTCAGGACACTACCATGAAGTTAAGACCGTGCGCAGAGAGGAAGTTGTAAAAGGAGATGTGAGAAGCTGCAAGTGGATGTTTGAAACTTGTCCCATTGATCAGTTTGATGAGAGCATCACTAAGTTCCAGATAATCAAAGGAATATCTAAAGAAGAAATCCAATCAGGTGATGTCAAAACTGCCAAATGGCTTTTTGAAACTCAGCCACTTGATGGCATTAAATACTTCAACTTAGAAGAAGAGGACAACAAGAAAAATGAGAGCATTGAGATCCAAAGAGGTGATGTTAAAACATGCAGATGGTTGTTCGAAACCCAGCCAATGGATGTCTTGTATGAGAAAGTAGAGACAAAGACTGAGGACACCACAGACGTCCAGAAAGGAGATGTTAAAACCTGTACATGGCTTTTTGAGACTCAGACTCTTGACAGCATCAAGGATGAGTCCGAGACAATCCTGAAAACTTGCACAGTAAAGCAAAATGATGTAAAAGGTAAGGATGTACGTCTAGTGCGTTTCCTATTTGAGACTGAAAACCTAGGAAACATCACTGACGACGAGGATCACGGTGGCTTTAAGCGAGTCACTGAGATTGACATTCACTCTGGAGATGTATCACGAATGAAGTACATCTTTGAGAATCAGTCATCTGATATCATGACTTCTACATCTGAGGAAACCATGCAGAAACTCAAATGCTGTCAAGCAGAGGACATTCAGAAAGGAAATGTGGTGAACTGTACCTGGATGTTTGAAAACCAACCAATTGATTCCATCAGGGCAAATTCTGAAGAATTCAAGAGACACGCACAGTAAACAGATATTCAGGGAGGTAATGTTGATAAAGGTCGCTTCATTTTTGGAGACATACTCATTAGAATAAGATTCAAGAGGAGGCATCTGATACTGAGATCAGCAAACTTCAAAGCATCATACACAAGGGGATTGAGAAAGGGGATGTAAAAAACTATACCATGATGTTTGAGACCCAACCACTGTATGCTATCAGGGACAAAGAAGGACACTATCATGAGGTTACTACAGTCACAAAAGAAGAGATACTGCGAGGAGATGTGGTTGGGGCAAGATGGTTGTTTGAGACAAAGCCCCTTGACTCAATAAGAGACACAGATGAGGTGTATGTCATCAAAGCTGTTACTGAAGAAGACATCCAAAAAGGAGATGTCAGCACAGCCAGGTGGAGGTTTGAAACTCAGCCTCTAGATGAGATTGCAGAGGATATGAAAGTTGCTGTTAAAACAGTAGCAGACATCCAAGGGGGGGATGTGAAAACAAACAAACAGCATTTTGAAATGGATGACCTATCAAAGAAATATGTGAAAACCGTTAGTGTCAGTGAGATTCAGAGAGGTACGAGAAGCTCCACATGGATGTTTGAAACACGTACTATTGACAAGATCCGTGGTGAAGGCTCGGATTATGATGAGATGGAGAAGGTGACACGCGAAGAAGTGGTAAAAGGTGATGTTAAACAGTCTGTGTGGCTCTTTGAAAAGGAATCACTTGATCGCATCAAGGAAGTTGATGAAACAGATACTGTAATTTCTCGTGAAGAAATCCCAAAAGCCGATGTGAAAACAACAACATGGTTGTTTGAAACCACCCCCCTAACCGATTTCAATGAGAGCAGTGTGGAGAGAAAAAGATTTGTTGGTAAGAGCATCAAGGCAACCCTAGAAGAGCTGATACTCCAGAAAATGGTTGAATCACAAGGTATTCTAATTGAGGCAGATGAGATTGGAGATGTCAGAATGGCTAAATACAAACTTTTAAACCAGGACACTCCAGAGATCCAGAAAGAAGAGGTAATACATGGAGACCTGGACAACATTATTATGAACCTGCTCAACAGATGTGAGACAACAGAGAGGGCAATCACCATAGACAGGGAGGAAAGAGGAAATATCAACTCAACTGTCCAACAGCTCTTTAATCAGAATAAGAGTGATAATGTTGAGAAAGAGCATATTATCAGAGGAGATATCCAAGAGGCAATTAATAACTTGCTGAAGCAAGAAGGATCTTCCAAACGTGGCATTCTGATTCAGGATGAGAAAGGAGATGTGAAAATGACCATATACTCACTCCTCAATGAAAAAAGTGAGAGCAGCGTTGAGAAAGAGATATAGTTAGAGGAAATATTCGTGGAACAGTACATAGGCTGCTGGGTAGTGCTGATGCAAAGGACTTGTCCTCTAAGATAACTGTGGGAGAAGGAGAGAGAGGAAATGTCAGTTTTTATTCTACGTGTATTGAGTCTGGAGCAATGGACTACCTCAGGCAACTTCGGATGGGGACTGATGAAACTGTTTGAGGAAAAAGTGAAAGAAAAAGATTATTGGAGGTGATGTTGAACAAACGAAACATTTTAAGAAAGAGCCAGCAAACAATAGGACGAACTGTTACTGAAGATGATATTGTACCCGGTGATGTAAACACAGTACAGGTGTTTATGATGGAACCTGTATTATCCTTGCATAACATGCAGAAAGTGGAGATAGTAAAGGGAGACTTGAGAGCAGCTCTTGACTCTCTCACACAAGCTGTTAACCAAAGTGTTGTCATAGAAAAAGAAGAGATAGTCAAAGGAGATATCTGCACAACACTTAGGTCCCTTGAGGAGGCTCAAAACCAACTGAAAGAAATAGAAAAGCCTGAAATTGTACCTGGCGACATCAAGGGTGCATTAGAATCTCTTGAAAAATCATCATCTGCAAAGCCTGAGGTAATTATTGAAGATTGGTCCCAGGAGATATTAGAGGTACCTTGAAATCCCTGGAGGAAGCAAAGCAGGTGGTTGAAAGAGGTTGAGAAAGAGGAGATTGTTAAAGGTGATATTCAGACTGCTCTCCTTAGTCTTCAAGAAGCTTCAACTGAAAAGAGGGTGTTCCAGCACCAAGTAAGTGAACAGGGTGATGTGAAAGGTACAATTCAGCTCTTAATGGAGCCAACCTCATCCCCAAATATGCAGAGGAGGCCAAGCACAGAGGGTGACATAAAATCCTCTATCAAATCCTATGAGCAGGAGCAAGTGCAAATTGAGAAAGAAGAGGTGATTAAGGGAGATGTTCAGAGCACTATTAAATCCCTGATGAAGAAAAAAGAGCAATCAAGACACAAATCAAAAATTAATCCTCACAGAAAGCTAAAGCTCTCATTAAGAATCCAGTTCCCCCTCAACAAGCAGCCTGTGAATGCCCAACTGGAGCTAAAACTGAGGAAAAGTCAACAAATCCACCTCCAGTAAGAAACATGCAGCAAAGCAGCACACAAAAGACATCTGATCAGATCAAATCTTCAGAAAGTCAGACTTCTTCTGAGGAGCATCATTCTACTACTAAACAGATGATAACAGCTGTTCATTCACAAGAGTCCTCTCAAAGCTCTCAAAAGTTAAATGTCAAGGAGGAACATATCAAACAAAAACAGAACACACCTAGTACAGTGCTAATAAAGAAGAAGAATGTTGGAGGTCAGATTTGTGCGAAGAAATCTGAAATTGCAGCTGTGTCTTCAGCAACAAATGCATCAATGGAGGCATCACAAACTAATATTAGCATGAAGCAAACTGAGGAGATAAAGACTGCCACACAGGTTCAGACGACTGTGACAACAGAACAAACCACCGTAACCCAGAAGCAGAACATCAAGAATTTAAAATCAGAAAAAAAAAGAAAATGTTAAGAGCCTGAACCACAATCTCAGTCCCAAAGGAATGATAAAAAAAGTGAAACCACAGCCAGAGATTCACTTTCCACCACCTCCGAGTTTTTCTCCTCCACCCCTCTCTGAATCAGAGCTCTCTTTGCCACCTCCTCCCTCACCTGTGGCAGAAAGTGATGTCCAGCCAGCCCTTTTAACACGCCCTCCTTTGGTCATGAGACAGGACAGTGACCTTCCTCCTCCACCACCTCCACCTCCTGTAATGGAGTCAGACACAGAATTCTTTCCACCACCTCCTCCACCCCAAGACTTCCTCCCTCCTCCTCCATCTCAACAGGAACTCAGCTCTGTTGCCCAAACTGAAAAGCCAAAAGGCAGAACTTTATTTAAGGTGCCTAAACCTGAGCCTCCAAAGCAACCACAGCCCAAAACATTTAAATGGCAGAAAAAACAAACTGCATCTATTCCACCACCTCCACCTCCCCCATCAGTGGCAGAGCAGAGTGAAACTATTGCATCAAACATAACCACAGTTACCGAAATTACAGAGAACATCACCAAGCAAAAGGGATTGGTTAAAACGATTGAACCTCCAGCTCCACATATTACCAAAATTTCATCAGCAATGCCTGTGCTACAACCAGCAGCTAAGGAAACACCCTGCCCTAAAAAGGTATTTGTTCCACCAATGAAACTTCCACCTCCCCCCGACCTTTCTGCTCAAAAACCAAGACCTGCAAGTAAATTCAAAACACCACTCATGCTTGCAGAGGAAAGATATCGCAAACAAAGGGAGGAGGCTGAAGAGAACAAGGGAGAAACTACTCCAACCTCACCCCCACCTACTAAACCATTTAATGTCAGTGAAATGAAGGTTGAAGCAGAGTCAAGCACACAGAAAGCAGAACAGCCTCAAATTACTTTTAAGACACAGCAAGAAACATCTAAAGAACCAGAGGCTAAAGAGAAGCCAGCCATGATTCCCAAAGAAACAGCAGAAAAACTCACCCCTCCAAAAAGTCCACAGACTCCACCAAAGCAAAAGCCACCTGCAAATGTGCAGATAAGGTAAACCTTCATTTCAAAAAGTAGGTAAGAAAACAACCACAGAATCCTCTAGCAGTGTATTAGATAAAAAGCAGGCATCTACCACTGCTGCCTTAGAAATTAAAAGCCATCCAGCCCATGCAGTTCATCCACTCTCTGTTGCAGAGCAAGTTGAGAAAACAAAAGCTCAATCTGTAAAACAAGAGAGCCTCCAGGCCACAATAAACATTCAAAATCAGATTACTGCTTCTGCTCAAGCAGAAGAGATCAAGAGTGTAGAGACTTGTGTGGCTCAAGAAGTCAAGAAGTTTCCTTCTCAGACCACAAAGATCCCAAAAGTGACCCCTAGCTTTAAGGTGAAAACATTTAAGGTGCCTAAGGTAGAGAAGCCGGAGAGAAAAACAAGAAGAGGGGAAGGACACAGTTCAAACAACCAGCACTGAGCAAGCAGTCACAGAAACAGGAAAAAAATTATGTATCTCAAATATGCATGGGTCAGGAGGGCCTCCAAAAATCCCCAGTGCTGAAGTGAAAGTTGAGAAAAAGAAGGAAATGAAACAAACCAAGCAAGACATCAAAATGGAGGTTCAGTTGAAGAAGCAAAGAGAAACATCAGTTAAGCAGCCGCCACCTGTGGCACCAAGACCATCAGTTGAGATACATCAAATACAACCAGCATTATCAACAGAGGTACATAAAGGACAAGGGCAGACATCTGTCATTCAGTCCCATCAAGCAGTGAAAGAGGAACATGTCCAGATTCATGAAGAAAGGATGGTCACTCAGAGCACAGTTCAACAACAGAGCACTCAACAAAAAAGTAAATTCCAGATCAAGAAGCAGATAAAGCCTCCACTGCGGCCTCCAAGCAGAGAGGAGGCCATAATGCAGAAAGAGGAGCAAAACAAAACAGAGATTACAAAAGCAGCAGAATCTGAAAAGAGTGCATCAATGACAACTGAAAGTTCTTATGCACAAAAATGTGAAGAGATTCAAAAATTGTTGAGTTATATCAAGGAGTTTGAAGGAGCTCCTGCAAAACTGAATCCAAAGTCATTTAAGACCATGCTGAGTATCATTCCTGATTGGCTAGTTGGTTCTGAAGAGAAGGTTGATTTAAGCAGTACTCAGTACAACAAGCAAAAAATGAGAGAGATAATAATCTATGTGCAGAACCTTGCCCTGACTAAACTACATTTTTTAGAGGGAAATTTGTCCGTTTCAGAGATGGCAAAAAGTGAGTCATCACAGGAGAAAAAAATAGTAGGTGGAGCCACACAGAAAATATCTAAGATTACTATTGGCTCAGCAAAAATAGATACTCAGAGGAAAGTCGTGGAGGAGAAGAAAGACAGAGTGCCACAGTGAATCAAAGATATCAGAGCTCAAAAATGCCACCTGAGCTAAGAATGCAGACACCATCCCCTACGTTCATCTGCATTGGGTCTGCCAAGAGGACAGACTCTCCCTTGAGAGTGACACCATCACCCCCTCCCTCTTACAGGCTGGGCACCACACCAACACCTCCATCTTGCTGGTCTGAAACACCAACACGTCCGACCCAATCCACACCTTCCCCTACAATGAGTCGCTCTGAGAAGCTAGCTAAACTAAGAGATACCACAGCCAAAAACTCTCACAAGGCATGACTCCACCACCCATGCCTTTACCAAGAGTACATGATAAAGGCCCAAACAGATTTGGAAGGGTCTCGCTCATCCAGCTGTTCCGAGATTATGGTTGAGACTCACATGATGGAATCATCCCTGATAGATGTCACGGATATCCATGGGGACTCCACGATGACTGTAAAAGACAAGCGTGAGTTCTTTGAAGAGGCTCAGAAAGCAGAGGTCAGTCGTACCTATGTACGCAAAGATCCAATTGACATCCCAGACCGTCTTGAACCAGATACAGAAGATAATGAGCCAGAGATCCCGAAAACGATCGATGCCCATGAGAGAATGTTAGAGGACTTGCCCAGGGTTGACCTGTCCAGACTTGTTAACAATTTTGAGTCACCCCAGCCTAAAGTTTATGTTCGGAAGGAGCCCATTGTGATTATTGAGAAACTTGGAAGTGACACAGAAGATGTTGAACCTGAGAAGAAGTCATCTTTGGTGGAGGACATACCAAGCTTTGATATTAAAGCCCTCAAAAATGTATTTGAAATGGGTGAGCAAGCCCACCAGTACCTAAGGGAAGAGAGAAAGAATCTTGAGAAACAAGAGGAAGCACCTGAAGGATTCTCTCAAACTAAATCTGTAAAAGAACACTTCTCCACTGTAGATGAGTTTGGAAACACTGTAATAGGTTCAAAGACTGAAACAACCTCCCAGTCTCGGAGTGTGACAACCCGTGGTGATCCACCAACTTATGCAGATGTAGTAAGAGGGAATGTTCCTGTCCTGGATGTTCCACCAGAGGCCTCAGCAGAGGAGTTACTAAAGAACTTCCAGCAGACATGGGCAGAGAGTGAAAATGTCTACAAAAACCTGGGCTTCACTGTGTCTGAGCAACACAGATCACAGACTGTTTCCCACCAGCATCAGACTGTTTGTCACCGGTAAAACTATCTGAGAAGCATGGAAAGGTTAACAAGAGTGCAGAGTGATGACTAACACAGTGATGGTGTGTTTGCATTTGACAAATAGTGATGCTTTAGGCATTCCTTCTGTCTATATTTTTATTTTGATCTTTTAGTTTGTGTTCATAATGGAGTGCTGCTAAACTAGATAACATAGTCAAAGTGAATATTGTTATTATTTTGTGATTATTGACTTAATATTTTTTTTTTCGACATAATGCCCTTTATATGTAATGAGACTGTGCTGAGGTCCAGATGTGATGTTTGCATTTGTATTGCACCTCCCTAAATGCATGTGGTTCTTAAAAATGTTTTCATTCCAACAACTACAGTATACTAACAGCTTCTTGTTTCTTTTCAATATTTTTTAACTCACCAACCTCTGCTCATAAAAGTATAATGGAACTGTCTGGTGTCTGTCCATGTGAGTCTGTGTATGAATGTGTGCTGACTGATTTAAAAGCATTTTCTGATGCTAGTCTCTTTCTCTGACAGAAAATACAGGTGCCAGAGTCCGAACTGTGTCAGGTATGTCGGAAGAGGGTGTATCCCATGGAGTCGCTCCATAGCAGACAAGCAAAAAACTTCCATAAAAGCTGTTTTAGATGTGCCCACTGCAGCAGCCAGCTAAGGTAGATGCTACTTTTTACACTAACATTTTAGTGTGTTACAGCGTGGAACAAGAAGGAAAAAAAGCTGATATGCATCATGATTCCATGCAGGTTCAGAAGCTTATTTGATTGGGGAGTTATGAGTATGTGAGCTGTAATGACAGAATACAGTATAGAGCCATCTAGTTTTTATCAGATTCAAATCTGATATTTGTGCATGACTGATTTCTCATATTTGTGTGTATCTCTCTGCTTCAGTCTTGGAAATTATGCATCTCTCCATGGACGAATGTACTGCAAGCCACACTACAAACAAACTGTTTAAGTCTAAAGGCAACTATGATGAAGGGTTGGAGAAAGGCCCCACAAAGAACTTTGGAGTACAAAGAATCAGAAACAAATTCGCCAGAGACAACGTACATGAAAAACAACCCTCCTGTCGATTTTAATGTCAAAGTAACTCACAGCCCACAAGAAAATTACCCCAATACCATAGAGAGGATGACTCAAGAAAAGATGAATGATGACATTAAGAAGCCAGCAAATAAAATAGCAGTTGTATGGCCACCCCTCAGCGATTCGCCTAAAAAGTCATTTAATTTGGAGAATGAAATGAAGGTAGTCAAACCTGTTGGCCCCCTCAAGTTGAATCAGAACTCTCGGTAAAGAAAAACTAATATATGCCAGAAAAATCATCTACAGATGCTAAAATAACTCAAGAGACAGAGCAGAAAATGACCCTATAGAAAATGGTGGAGGGCTTATGTCACCCATAAATATGCCAGAAAAATCATCTACAGATGCTAAAATAACTCAAGAGACAGAGCAGCCAGCACCAAAACCTGAAGCAGCTGAGGATGGAGAGGATGCCAGTGAAACAGGCAAAGCCATTGAGCCCTCCAACGAAAGCCAGCAGACCACAGAGCAGAGAAATAATGAGACAACTCAAGCAACTGAGACAAAAGTAAGAAGTGAGATGAATGGTCAAAAAGAGGAGTTAGAGACTGGAATTGTAGAAGGATCTAAGAATGATGAGGAGAGTGACAATGCAAATAATACGGATGAAAATGGTACTAAGGAAAGTGAAAAGAAAGTGCAAAGTGAAGTAAATGAGGGAGAAGAGGTAACAGTGACAGATGGTGATGGCCAAACAGCCAATGGCAAGCCAAACAACAATAATAACAACAGTAACCTAATATTGGACAACAAGGCCAGTTTGACAGGAATTAATGAAATTAAAGAAGAACCAGAGCTGCTGGACTTTTCCTCAGGGCCACTTCTAGCTCAGGATCCGTTTAAAGAAGAAATCAACAGTGAGATGAGGGTTTCTGACATTTTCCAACAATTCACCAGTAGACAGCTCTGTCTCATCACGTGCCAAAAAAAATCACACGACATGAAAGAGGCAGAACAAGAACAGCCCACTACCAAAACATTGGTTTGCACTGAGACAGATGACAACCCAAAGTTTAGTGCCTCACGTTTCCTAGATGACACATTGCAGGTTTTGATGATAGTTCTAATTTTGTTTCCTGAATTTAAGGATGTCATTTATAGCAAGGAATCAGCTTCATCTCAACTGGATGAGCTTCTGGATTTTGGAATAGATCAATAGGGGAGATGGGCCAAAACACTGAGGCAGAAATGAAGAAGAATCCACTCGAAAAAAATGACACCAAAGATGCTGGGCTGCTGAGTGAAGCCAGCAGCCTCTGGCAGCATGGAAAATGACTTCTTGTCCGTAGAGGATCAAATAAACAGAACGATATTATGATGATGACTGATGAAAAAAAATATATATAATTAACACTATTTAATCTGCCATACACTCATTTATACACAATCAAAGGTTCTCTTTACACACCTTTAGAACAGTATCAAAGCTCTGTTCATGGAGAGATGAATGTTAGCATGCTCATATTGTATTTTAAAACTCAGCTTGCAGCAGACAGCACATTTAACCACAACCTGAACCTTTTAAAAAGCTTTATTTAAAGCACCTGGTGTGCAAGATAAATTGGGGAAATATGATAATAGTGTTTTTTTTTTCTTTTTGCTGTAAACATTTAATTCAAAATTCATGTATCTTTTCCTGTGTCTGTTTTACAATGCCTGCAAGTTTGCAGACATTCTTTCGATGTCTTTATTGAACATATATAGGGAGTTATGATTTCTGCTTTGTTTGATAGAATTCTCGACAGATTGTCTGTCTTCAGATGGTTAGAATGAATTGTTTCTATTTATACTGCTACTGCATTGACAATGAATAAAAAATGTTTCTGGAATGATCAGTATTATCTCTTGTGTTTTTCATCAGCATCATGTTCTGTATTTTTCATATGAAATATACGATTCATGTATAGCCAAAAAAAAACATTATCAAAAAATAATTTGTAAATGAGTTGAAAACCAACCCATATTCAGTAGTCAATTAAATTTAAATGCTGAAGCTAATTTTTACGACGATAACACTTTATAATTAGCCCTCAGTAATTACTGTTGCAAGGTTTCAGTGGTTTAAATTGTTTGAGTAAATGTAGTTAGTTTTTTGTACTTAAATATCTTTTTGGCTACTTTGTTGTTTGACTGAGTATCAAAGATGTTAGCAACTTTTACTGTCTACTTGACTACATTTTTTAATAAGTATATGTACTCTAATACATTTGTGTTGAGTAATGGAATTACTACCTCATTAACGTTGTAAACAAAATGGCATTGAATGCAGAGCAGAATAAAGGCAAATAGGCAAACAACAACAAACAATCAATCAATTACAATTAATTGAACATACAGCAAACATAACCACTGTGGTACTGTGAACTCTGTAGCTATAGGATACTATCGACAGGACTACGTTGACCTGAATCAATACGTAAATTAGCTATTTGACCTATGTCTGCTGTGGTCATTTGGGAATTGTGTGGGGAGACATATAGCTTAATCAACAGCAGGTACTTCTGTAAGTAGAAAAAAATACGCTGTACCTCTCTGGGATCATTAGAAAAATCATATGAGGGGGGCTGGCTAAACTGTAGAATTATTCAGAATGGTGTTTAAAGGGGCCTTCGTGAATGGGCCAATTCACTAGAATGGCCAATATATATATATATATATATATAGATATATATATATATATTATAGTATATATATATATATATACAAATTAATGCATTATTTAAGCTAGACAATCTAATAGTTAGAACAATTTATAAAACTAATATATTTTCATATAAAGATAGCCTAGAATGCGATATTTCATGTGTTAGGGTATGCCTATTTTAACAGTTTACAGTTAAATGAATTCCAGATTATCAACCTTGCCTTGTCAAATGCACCGTCGTAATCTTGACCGTGCTTTGTGGAGAGGAGGTTGCAGTATAAAAGGGGAGGAGATGAGTATCGTTGGTTTAAGGGGTAGGGCTAGCACTCGATTCGCCTTCTGCGGGCGGGCTGCTGATTGAGACAGCGATCTATAACACGCTGGCAGCGCACCACCGCTCGCAACCATATTCGACCGCCTGCTTCACTACGCCGTCCATTCGCACTGTGATCTGAAGAAAACTGGCAGGATTTCACCAGTAGTGCAGATGATCTGACCGAAAAGGTATGTTCGCAAGTGCTTTGCTCGGGTGTCGTTTACCGCAAGCGTATGTCGCCCATCTGCGTTGTAGAGCGTTCTATTCTTTAAGGTGGCAGGAGCAGCGTACAAAAGATTCAGTGTGGACGCTATGTTCGTGGTTTTGGGGCTAAAAGGAGCGAATATATTGCGTATATTTTGGATCTATTACCAGGAGACTCAGCGTAAATCCGCTTTCATCCGTAAACACTGTAAAAAACATTATAAACCCTGTGATAGCCAATAAATATTATATAATATGAAGTTCAACTAGGGGCAATTTTAACAACTTTTAACATTTGTTCTTTAAAAAAAATTTCAATTCAAGAGACTAATAGCTACTAATAGCTATTCATCAGTTACTAGTAGTAATTCATTAAATACAATTCTGCTTATTCCTTTGCTAGTCACTGTCTATATAGCAGCAAAGAAAGTATCTATTCAGGTGTTGCTGGTACCTATTTCAGTTTTACTAATAATTATTACTACATTTTTGGTTAGACTGGATCTTTTTCGTTTTTTGACTTGTTTAAATGGAAATGGCCACACACCTTCTCACGAATGACAACTATAGGCCCGTGTTTGACTTGTTTAAATCCAGTGTATCACATTCTTCATCTTCATGTTCTCTTTACAGTGTTTTTAAATCTTAAAAATCATTGTCTTCCTTCATATTCCATCAACATGAACATATGGATTTAACCTTGTAAAAAAAGTTTTGGTTTTTGATAAAAGGAGATAGTTCACTCAAACTGGGAAAGTCTGTCGTCATTTACTCACCTTCACTCAGATCATTCCAAACCAGAAGAATGTTTCAGCTGTTTTCACAACAAAATCAGGCCCCACTGGCAACACATTGTCAATTGTAATAGTAAAAGACAATTTTGATGCATGCAAAGTACTTGATTTGGAGCTTTTTGATATTGTCATGTCATGCAGTTTGAAAGAAGGCTCTCCTATGGATCTGACCTCTGTCAGTCTGTTACTTTTTGTCTAGTGGAGGAGAGATTATTTTTTTCATAAGGCTGTTGGCACCCTCCGTCAGCTATATTTTTTGCCATGATTGGAGTTGTGATGTGCTTTTGATTATTATGTTCTTTTGGGACTTAATTCTGCAGAGCTAGCAATTACACCCCTCCTGCATAACCAGAAAAAACTTTTGAGGATACTTTAAAAGTTGTATTGTAGCTATTTTAGAGCTCTCTTGTCCGTGTGATCCAACACATGATATGACATTGCATAAGGTATGCGAGATCATGACCTTAATGTTGACTTTTGTCCATTAAATAGTTTATGACCCTTAATAGCACATGGGCCTCACCCTGAGACCCTGATATAGCATAAATTGGTATGTCTTGTATGACTGCATGTTATAGAAAACAATGTGATGCATGCATTATTGGAGAGTGTTACTTTAAAATTACGCTTTCTCCATTGTATACCGCATCACATATGATATTACTTTGCCTGAATTAGTTTACGCAGCGCTGGTGATATAATGTCATTGTATTAGTGTGTGTGTGTGTGTGTGTGTGTGTGTGGTGTGTGTGTGTGTGTGTGTGTGTGTGTGTGTGTGTGTGTGTGTGATTTCTGTGTTAGTATAGCAGCTTCTCTCAGAGCTGAGGGAGAACAAACCCACTTGCATACCAAACACATTTTCTTGTTTAAGCATTTCTTATCCACATAAATATTTAAATAGTGGAGAGTATCTGGTTTATTTTAAAGCAGTTATTAGACAGAACCCAGCAGGCTACCATGAATGTAAAACACATTAATTATTATTGAGACAGAATAAAACCGTTTCTATTCTGACAATAATAACGTTTGTCCTTTGTTTCTGTTTCATCCCTTATCAATGATTTAACATTTTTAAACTTGAGCTTTGTGGAAATTTGAATGTGGGATTCAAACTAATTGACTTTGGGGCTAATGGATTCATCTCCAATTTTATATTTCTCTGAGGTCATTGTGTTATTATCTAATATGCTAAACATACAGGGTACAAAACCCCCAGTATAGCACTTTGTATTTGACTCCTTTATTATAAGAAGTCCTTTTTTAAAAACATGATAACTATGTATAAACATGTACATGTCTCAGCAGCTATTGATGGAGTTTATTCATAACTGATTGTTAGTGTGGTAGCTTTATTTGTAGTGCAAGAACCAGAATTGTGCACCATTTGGAAACTAAATTGAGGTTCCTTTTAAATTTCAATTAATTTGAAATTATGCTGAATTTGAAATTATGGGTGAAAAAACAGGATGCAAAGTTGTAATTCAGTGTTTAAGTAAAATAGTAGTATTAAAAAGAGAATACAATTCAAAAGAATTCATTTATCTGCTGTAAGTGTAGTTACTACAATTCATTTTTCATTATGAATTACCCAAAAAGATGTTTTTGTACAGACATAATTATTTCCAGAAACATTAAATAATGTTAATAATCAAATTTGTTTGCAAATGCCACATATAATTTAATCTTTGGTATTTGATTGTGTATATATTTCATTTACACACCATTTTGTAACAATTTGAAGGAGTCTTAAAGGTTTATCTGACACTTATGTAGCATGTCCTTATGACAGCTTGTTAGCTGCTTTAATTTCACCATTTTAAGTATGGCTGTATCGCATACATACTGTAATGGACAACAGTCATTCTAAAATCCTGCTGGAAATTCCTGTGGCAATCCAATGGAAAATTAGCCTTCCAGGTTTGGCCTACAAATTGATGCCATGACTGTACACCTCCATTACTATTAAAACATCCTGTGGCACATAGCCCAGATCCAATTCAAAAATCAATCAACTTAGTTGAATAATCCTGGAAAAGAACATCTAGTTGATTTGAAAACAGCTGCATTTATAAAGGGTTAGAGTTTTACGGTATATTTTATGTAATTATATAATTTTACTTATTTATAATTGCTGTTTGGTATTTTGAATCCAGTGCTGGGAAAGATCATGCATACATACACTGCCTCAAGATTTATCATTAGTGAGAGAAGCCATGCCAGCCATCTGTTTATTGAACAGTAAATCACAGAAAGCCTTACGTTAGCAAACACAATTATAACCATGACAAATATGCAGCCATTGAACCGAGAAATATGGTTTAGAACTCTGGCAGATACGACATTATTTACTTTTATTCATTACAGATTGAGTCAGAAACAAGAGAAAGAGAACTAGACAATATTGACCATGACTGAGTTGTTTTAAATGTTATATTTTTTCACTTGAATGGTGAATTTTCATCTTTTTTTTTTTTTTTTTCAGCGGAAGAAAAAAAAAAACTTCTTATGTCAATAAAAAAACTATGTTTAATTTTCTTAAAAACACAATTCATATTATCTTTTCAAATATTTTTAGTTTTTAAGGATGTAATGTGATTAGATATACTGTATATTTACTGGAAAAACAAAACAAAAAATACTGACTGAAAAATGTTTGGCAGTACAACTAAACAGAGATAGGTGGTGGCAGTAATTGTCAGATGAAAGTGCCATAATAAGTAATATAAGCAATAGATGAGTATTATATATGATATGTATATATATGGTGTGTGTGTGTGGATGGTGTGTGTGTTGTGGTGTGTCTTAAGCTATTTTGAACACAGCTATGTTTTTTTTTTTTATTTTATTTTTTTGGTCGATATGCAGAGAGACATGCACACATTAATAGAGGTGGTTGCTCTAATCTTCTTCGTATTTGGCCCAAGTACAATGCTGAAAGGTGTATCACTGCACTCAGAACTGTTTTTGACCTGCATGTGCCCCATGGTCAACAGCCTAGAAGTATCCCACGGCAGCTTGAAAGCCAGATGCTGTATGTCGAAAGTGACAGGCATAAATGGTGGGCCATCCCTTGGCTGATAATACATGATGGCACACAACAAAAGACTGGACGTATCAAGGATGGACGGGTTGCAATATTGATTGTGACTTGACGAACAAAACTTGACATTCGTAGAGTGAAAGTTGTGGAACCTTTTTGCTTGTCATGTACATGTGATGATCATACCGTTGAAAGCACGATCATCACAATGCCGCACAACACACAGCACCACACCGGAGACAGCAACCTTTATCTCGGCAGGGGAAACAAAAATCCAGAGCTGAAGGCTGAATATCTAGCTGTAATCACTCCAGAGGTTGTTGCTTAATTAGCCTTCGATTCTGGTGGCATTTGTTATGTGGGCGGTATTATTGCATGTAATCTGAGCTTTTAAAAGAAAGGAAAGGTAGGCTGGGTTGTTGATCTGATGCAATAGAAAGGGGTTAAATTGCAAGATAGATTAGAGAACTAGATTATGTTTTTATAGTATGAGACTATGGCTTAGCAGCGGTATCCTATTTTTAGGACTAAAACCCAAATCACTCTCATATCTGCAGCCCTACAGTGGTTTCTGCGTGGGCTAATAGGCATGCTCATTTTAGCCCTACATATTGATGGCTTGGCTGATAGTGACCAAAATCTGTATTTCGATGGTTATGAAGAAACTTATTATTTCACGATAACGAGTATGTACCACACGTTGATATGCGCTATTTCTTGATTTAATTGTTAAACGACAAATGTAAAAAAAGAAGTAATATAAGCAAGCACAAACGCGAACAAATACAGTTAATCGAAAATACTTATTACTTTACATCTAGACTCCCATGTAGGCTAATAGTTTATTCACCATGCTAATAGTAAGAAATATTGCCCACATAAAGTGAATAACAGTGTATAGGAATAACAACCCTGTCATAGTCTTGCACTGTGAATGCAATCAAACATGATTAACATTAATAGACATATCAAGTCATCAGGTATAATTAAGCGCCGCGCTGTCTCTTTAAGACTGACATTGCAACGGATCTCCAAATATTAGTAGAATACGACTTTTGCACGGAACCATACTGTTTTATATTTTATTTAACAATAC
The DNA here is from genome assembly GCF_018340385.1 of Cyprinus carpio. Taxonomy (NCBI): domain Eukaryota; kingdom Metazoa; phylum Chordata; class Actinopteri; order Cypriniformes; family Cyprinidae; genus Cyprinus; species Cyprinus carpio. The sequence goes on from NC_056577.1 coordinate 357,937, forward strand.
TACTACGACTTGTGCTTCACTTGAATACTCCACAACGAGACAGGTAATAAGACATGAAAACTCTGCAAAATATTTAAGATATAATATATTAAATCTATAATACTATATATATTATGTTAATATAACATTGGTGTGAGAAATGATGTCTCGGTCTGTTATCTTGTGACGATGGCTTTAATACTGACTTGTACAGACAACACAGCAGTGCGCCCGTCACTCCTGGATCTACCAAGGAATAAGAGGTTCATATAACAATATCAATCCTTCCAAACAAAGGAATTATCACTATACGCTCCACACGTGTACGATCTTGAGGGTTACTACGATAACCACATATCGCCTCTGGCCTCAACAGTTAGGAATCCTTCCAAAAAAATTGCTGCTGATGTTGTTTGTCATCTTTATGTCTTCAGGTGCAAAATTCTCCTGAAGTGTTATTTTTATAATAATACTGTAGAGGGAAGCTGAGGCGCGTGTCAGACCCGTCACAAATCGCCTCATTGGCCTCGGCTGATTAGGAACTCCGTTCCGTGCTGATGCATTGCTAGCTGGTATGTTTGTTTGTCAATTCGTTTTTCTTCATTGCAGAAAAATATCTCAAGACTGAAGTGTTATTTTATAATAGCGAACAGGTAGATCCTTTTCACACAGGCTCTGTCTTTAGCTAGTTATTTACATTCCACGGACTGTAATACATCCGCCACCTCTGTCGATGTGTATTTTCG
>NC_056577.1:358726-464058 GCF_018340385.1 Cyprinus carpio
GTAACCAAGGTAGGGTTCATAGAAACAATTCCAAGTGAGCAGAAATAAAAGAGGAGTCACTTATTCCTCTCCCGTGAAGATCTGATGCTATGGCCCTAAATCGCCTCTGCTCCGCTGTTGGAATCCGTCCATGACAAATGCTGCTGATGTTTGTTTGTCATCTTTTTGTCTTCCAGGTGCAAAAATTCTCCTGAAGTGTTATTTTACTTATATAGAGACAGGGTAGAATCTTTTCCACCAGGTCTGCCTTTGGTTTACAGTCCCACCTGTAATACTATTACCTCTCGGATGTATATTTCGGTTTGTAGGGTGATTTCACGGTGTTCTATAAAAGCTATAAAATGTATGTTATGCTATGTGTGTGTGCTGCGGTCGTGTGTGGTGTGCGTGTGTGTGTGTGGGTGTGAGTATATATAAATATATTATATATAATATATATATATATATGAATTATATCTATATATTATATATATCATTTATATATGTATATATATACAAGGATATATCTTACCACACGCACAATAAGAGATTATGTTCTATAAAGTCTACTTCTAACAAATGTATACTTGCATTCAGTTTATTTTTGCACTTATTCTATTTATTTAATTATCTGTCTAATAATTCAGATAATGGGTAACTGGAGAACCCAACACGCCGGAGAGGGCTAAATATAGAATGATGATCATGTGATATCAGTAGAGCATATGTGTGTGTTACAGTACAAACAACATTCAGAAACATTTACATCTATGTTTTCTATTTTAGATTCAAGACAGCCTAAAAGTGAGATCTGGGAAGAAAACAAACACTCTCATATGAAAAGAGTACACTTCTCGCTTTCTAGACCTACAGACAAAGAGACGTTCTGCAGCACCTGAACTCGAGGGACATTCCCTGTCCACTCCACCCCCATCTATATATATATGTATATATATATTAATGATGTCGGAACAGACTTAATACAGTGGGATAACCCACAGCAATAGTGATAGGTCAATCACTGGAAAGTTGATGCAAATCTCAGCACATTTGAAAGAGTGTAGAAGCTTCTAGAAACATCTAGAACAGCGGTTCTCAACTATTTTGACTCAAAAGCCCCTCATTGTCCAACACAGTTTTCAGTGCCTAATGTAGGATATTTTGCTAAGTATTTCTTGCTATAATTATGACAAAGATTGCTTGTTTTTAATCTTTTATAAACATAAATTGGGAAACTAGCAGAAATAGTAATAGACAGGGAAAAAAATAAATATGATTTCTTCATTTTATGTATTTCAAGCATTTTAATAAAGTTTTAAGTTGTTAATAATATGATTAATATCAGTTAAATAAATAATCATATATTAAACTGAATAATTTTAAGTCATCGTGCTGCCCCCTTTTTTTTCTCAGAAGTTTTCTGAGGGCCCTAGTGGGTCTCATGCCCTGGTTGAAAACCACTGATCTAGAATGCTAATATGATTAAAGAGCCTTCTTAGTCCTTTTTTCTCTGTAACTGCATATGAAAGAGGACATTTCCATTTAAATAAGGTATGATTGGTGGCATTCGATCCATGAGGGAAATGCTGAGTAATGTTTATGTTTCTAGAAAGAATGCTACTAAAGCAAAACTAAACCAGCACTGACATCGAAAGATGGATGGTTTTTGCTCAGTTGAGTGATGTATTCCAAATAACTATAACTACATCGTGATTGGCCTCTGATGGGCTCGAACTATTCTTGTGATTGATAGGATATGGTGATCCGGGCCAGGATGAGCGGAGGGGATGGCCATCCAAGGTGTCATGCTTGTATTTGCTGACTGTGGTTTGCTGGGCCAGTGCACTGTGGTATCTCAGTGGCTCTCGGCCCCTCAACCACCTATGTGGGTCAGATGAACTTCACTCCCCGCAAATCGCCTCGAGGCTCTCAAAGAACGACACGCCTCAGCAATATCCGAACACTACTCTGGAACCCACACAATTTCAGTCCTCCATAAACGAGCCCAACAAATGCGGAAAGCACCACCGCCCCTTTCTTTCTCTGTAGCCACCAACCACAAGGAGTTGAGCGCCCGCAGGCGATCGGGAGACGTTGTGGGGAGATGATGAAAACATGTTCGGCGACGTTCGAATTTGACCGCTGTTCCGTCTTGGGTCCAGCACTGAACCTGTCCTCAACCAGATGGTAGAACAAGAGAGCCAGATCTTCCATGACCTCCTAGTCGAGGACTTTTGTGGATTCCTACCACAATTTGACCATTAAGCTATCATGGGCATGCGAATGGGTGACCTCGTTTGCCCAAATGCACATACGTCATGGAAACAGACAGTGATCTATTGTCAATTATGGACAATTTCGTGTAACCTTCTGAGACAAACTCCAAACCAAAGGCGAGCTTTTTCACAGGTCACGTGCTTAAACGGAGGGACAATAGTGACGGTTCACAGCCTGGTTCATGTCCAGCGAGCTCCTACCGATAGCAGGTAACCCCTTTTGCTCTGGCACGGATATGTCTTCTTGGAGACCATTGCCCGAGCTGATTTATAAGGGACCTCACTCCATACCACGACTCCTACCTCTGGAGGATGTGTACGTGGGACTGGTTGCCTGCGGAACTAGGCCAGTCACCCTTCCAGAACAGTGGATTCAATCACCTGGAAATGTCCTACAGTCTCTGCCGCTACCGAAAAGCTGTTAACTGTAGCATCAGAATCTCACCAGAGGAGATACTAAGAATTGTGGAACGGGGGGGATTACTGTTCCCCCATAGAAACATCTCAACTGCTAGCAAAATGTGAGACGGATGCGGAATAAATGTAAATTGAAAACGTACAGGACTGTTTGTGACCCTCCATATCTGAGATACAGCAATACAGTTCATATACTTGCAAACACAGACTCACCCTCATTAAGTCCAGTGTCAGTCTGTAGAGCAATGATGCGCTGGATTCACAAGGGTATTAGCAAATGTTTTTGGTTATAATGGTTTTAAAACTGGGTTTTTGGCCTTACCATATCTCAAGCTTAGGCTAAAGGGCGACATGGTATTAACAGTGATGACACAGGGCGCGAACTGATTGAATTCGACTTTAGGTATTAATAATACCAACTTTCAAATGAACACAGTATTATATGAGAAATAGCAATGCAGTATTTACAGTACTATCCCAAACGTCTGCCATAAACATACATTTATTCTGTATATTGCTCTTAAAATGAATAATAACTAGATTACCCATGATGATGCATATTTATGTGTATTTCAAGCCTTGCAAAGCGGTTGAGCTCAGTTTATAACTGTGGGTCGGAAGAAGATTGTGCTTTTTTCAGGTTACAATAAATAATGAATGCAAAAAATGATGGTATACAGATACACACACACACACTTAATTCTGCATGCAGTACTCACATTTTTTTTTTATTATTTAAATTGTATATTTTATTATATTATTTTTTATATAATCTGTTTGTAAAGTATTTACCTCCTTTACTGTTTTTCTTTTTTTCCCAGAGGCTTTTCACCAAAATTTATTTTGTGACTAGTTTTCATCTCTCTTTTACATTAATTAAATATTCTGAAAGTTACAGTGTTTTATAGTACAATTAACATTTTATTTAAAAAATAATAAATAATGACTATCGAATTGCTCATGATGACCTCTTTAACACAGGGAGCTAAGCAAAATACTCCAAGCAATCTGGCTAAATTTAAGAAACATGCTTAAACTAGTCACCCAAGCATACTGTAACCCCATAATATCACTGGGACAAAAATGTTAACTTTTTTTTTTTGAGTGAACTTGGTGTGCTGTGTTATTACTGTATATTTAGCCATTCGATTGTACTGCTGATGAATGAATGAAACAGGACAGGGATTAAATCTGTCCTATATTGTAATGATATAACAAATGACATACAGCACATATGATAAGGCCGTGTTGTGACCCATGCACTTTATTTTATTATTTTTTTTTATCTGAAAATCCTGGACAGGCTCATTTACACTGCTGTATATTTAATAAACATATCCCTTTTCTAAAAATAAAAGTGTCCCTGTAAAAGGTGCCTCTGCATTTATTCTGACACTTCTTTTATCCTTAAACATGTAATCTGGAAGCAAACTTTGATAATTGTATGAATCCACTATGAATCTAATGTCGGACCAGAGTCAAATCAATTAATTTCTACAAAACCCTACTTATTGTATTGTTTTACCAGTGGCATTATTTACAATCCAGTCATTTCTAATCATAACTGTTCAACATTACTGACACCTATTGGCCAAAAAAATCCCCAACATCACCCTTGAACTGTACAAAGAGATCCATCCGTCCTATCCGTTCATTTTCCAAACCACAAAGAGAGCAATGTCTAATAATCTGATCCAGTAATACTCTTCTGCTATGTTTAACCAATATTTGGGTGCATACTGAATTCATTATTGGACCACTGATTCTTCTAGATTCTGCCATTTGACAAAAAAGGTAAGCTTCCTCTTAAAGAAAAACAGCAATAGTAAATTTTCATTTACCCTTTTAGTACAAAATTAACCTGGTTTTACAATGCATGATCATCATGTACATTGCCATCCTCTGTTGCAATAAACAAGATGTTTATGTTGCTAAACCCTGATTAAAATACAGTACACAACATGTGGTAAAATGGTAAAATTGGTAGTAGCAAACATCACAGTGAATCAACATGACCCATCTTAAACCTTTTCATTGACTCTGCGTTAGGAAATCTTCAACCCTCAAGCAAAATTCTGGATGCCATGTTTTCCTATTATAACAGCAGTATCTAAAATCTATTATTGTAAAATGTTATAAAAATTGTACACCTCCGCAAGAGTCGTCGTTCCATGATAAAAAACATTTCCAGTCACTGTCATCAAGTCTGCTCATGGCTAGTTGCTTTACACATGTTCCCACTCCTGAGGTGCTGTATGATTGTGTGGTCGATGGGTGGGAGGAGTTTAATTTCAGGAAGGAGGAGCATGAGCCGCTCCGTCTGTGTCTGTCCAAGCCCCGGTGGAATGAACGAGGGCTGCAGCGAAGTACGGGTTTCCAGTCCTACATGGGTGCTGACCTGAGATGGACTCAGACTGAGCCGATGACTCTGAGCTCTGGACTCATATTCTTCTATTGATGTCTTCTTGTAGCTAAGAGAGAAACAGAGAAAAATATTTTTAGAGTGCCCTGTGGAAGGCTAAGAAAGATGAAGAACTCTGTTTTCAAAACCCTCTAAGCACAACATGGGCAACCACCCTCCAATACCTAACTATAAATTATGATACTCCATTCCTAACCAAAATGGATAGCATCATAAGCTACAGTATTTGAATTAGGTTTTAATCATGTGAAGTGCACAGTTGTTTCCAATCCACTTTTTTTCAATTAGTAAGTAACCTATTTTCTGTGAATATGTGCAAGACTTATGCCCATGATTCATTAGCCACTACAAGTAAATAACTAGAAGGAATAATGATGCGTAGAAAACAGTAAAACTTTGTGTGACTACTAAATTAAAATGTGATTCAGTTTTGCAACATCAACCAGCACAACAAGCCAAAATAACAAAGCAGAGTGGAACACTTAAAGTCCTTGCACATGGCTGCCCTCACATTTACATTAAAAATAAGGTGAAAAAAGTCAGTGTTAGCATGCTGCTAAGCTAACAACCTCATGTAATCCATCCTGACTGATTGTGTGTCCATTACTATATATTTATTTCGAATTGTATACTGCAGATGAACTCTTCTATTACAATGGTGTAACACATTCAAGTTTAAAATGGCTGTGCTCGCTTTTTACAACTCATAAAAAAATTAAGTCATATTAAATAATTAAAATTTGAATAAAACCAGATGTTAATTTAGATGTTGTTACATTAAGCACATTTTAGGTGACCTAACAGAACATTATATTCAGGGCAGCTTGTAAGTAAGTATTATTTCCTTCACACTGTTTGAAACACAGCCATTGTGTAAGGACTTCTATGATGTCTAAAAGGCCTAAATGGGCAATTCTCTGGTTTTGGAACAGGGCTATAAAGTGTTCAGTGATGCGTGTGGGTAGAAATGCGAAGACTTCATCACAGTCTAGTGTAGTGTGTGCACTCACAGTCGCAGCAGCAGAGAGGAGAGCACAACAGAGACAGATGAAGCGGCCATCGCAGCAGAGCCCATCCACGGCTGCAGAACCAGCCCAACCGGCATGAACCACACCTGAAAATCAGACTCAAACCAGTAAACCACATCCATCTATTACAAATGCACACAGGGCTTGCTAATGTGGTTCTGTTACCTGCTGCGATTGGGATGCCAAGCAAGTTATAAATGAGAGCAAACACAAAGTTTATCCGGATTCTCTGCACTGTCTTTTTAGAAAGCTCGATACTGGCCACCACATCCATCAAATCATTCTACATCGACAAAAACACATAATGAAGAGCTGAACTTTTTAATTTCTTTATTTATTTTAATAGAATCTCACCTTTGTTTCCTGATAAATAAATTGACTCACCCGTATAAGGACAATATCTGCTGCTTCAATGGCAACATCTGTGGCCCGTTCCTATGGTGGCTATACCCAGATCAGCATGGCTAGAGCGGGCGAATCATTGACCCCATCACCCACCATTGCAACTTTCAGACCTTGTTCCTGCAATTTCTGGACTTTCGCCACTTTATGGGAGGGCAAGACTTCCGCAAACACCTTTTTGATGCCCACCTGTATGAAAAAACAGTGTACCCAGATTTAAATACTAACAGATGTTAAGTGTGAACACAAAAGCACAAAATGCAAATTGGATGTCAGAAATGTGGCTTTTCCATTAGTTTAATTTTGGTGAAAAAAGAGAGCCACTGTCAATAGTGTAGCGATGTATAAAGCTTTCAAACGACGCAGCTTCTTATTGGTCAACGCGGTGTATTTACATGACCCCATTTTGGGAAATCTCTTGAGAATCTTTGCCCGCTAACATGAAATTCCTGAAATATTAAAATCACTGCCAAACAATAGCAAATGTGTGGTTACATTAGTGAAATTTAAGCACAATTTTGCATGAAAAAAAAAAAATTCCATTCTCAACAACAGCGTAGAGATGTATGTGTTTGGAATTTTTTTTGCCTTCATGTGAAACTTCCTAAAGCACAGATTCCTACCAGAATGACTGGATTTGCCCACAAACTAAAACCTTTAAAATGACTGCACCTTAACAAACATACTTTAATATTCTGCATCTGTGCTGCTTAGTTTAAATTCAGCTTGTGATATTGTGACATTATTTCATATGGTACTTGGCAAAATGCATTTGATACTAGGAAAAATGCAAATGTGCATGTACGCATATCCACCTGCGTGGCGATGGCCCGGGCCGTGCGTTCTGTTGTCTCCAGTGATCAACTGAAGACCTCTATTCCCATACTGCTCAGGGTGTGAATAGCTAGAGCCGACTCTTCCTTTACTGTGTCTGCTACAGCTAACATAGCACATAGCACACCTGAGAAACGGGAATATTATAAGTGATCTTTGATCTTTTGAAATTAAAAACGCTTGAAATAAATCAATAGTTGACTAATAATAAGAAAACTAAAATATGACATTATACAAACATTTAAAATGTATGTGGACTTCCGGGGGCACAAATGATACTACTTTTTTTAAAGTTAGATACAATGGCAAGTTATTTTTCTATATATAAAAACTTAATAATATTGCCTTTTAGACAAAACATAAATGTACCATCGATGGCCACAAGTATGGCCGTCTGTCCTTTAGTTAGTCTCATGGCTACTCATGGCATCATCCACATCAGCTGTGACCTCCAAAACCGTTCCTCATCATCCACTGTCTATTCCCGATCAAAACAGAGTATGAAGGGCTTTCTGGAAAAACCCATATACATATATCTGTACTGTCAAGTCTGTCTTCATACATAAAGAGTTAAATTCATTCAAGGAAATTTGAGCCACAATCACATGCAAATAACTAAAGGGGACACATATAACGGAAAACACAATTTTTCATTGCTCTTTTGAAATAAATTAAGAAAACATGCATGTAGATCTTCTCTAACATTCACAACATAAAGCTTAATGCTTTAAAACAACATAAACTCTGTTATGTTAATATTATACTATATATTACCATACAGTAAAACCAGTACGATTATGAAATATTATTACTAATATTATAATTTAAAATAAATGTTTTCTGTTTTAATATATAATATTGTGAAATATTATTACAATTTAAAATAAATGTTTTCTGTTTTCATATATTTTGAAATGTAATTTATTCCTGTAATGCAAAGCACAATTTTCAGCATCATTGCTCTAATCTGGTTCCTGAAGGACTGTGTGACACTGAAGACATAAACATCAGAAATCTAAACACATATAGTACATTTAAGATCCAGTTAAAGAAATGGCTCATTGATAATCAGAACTGTCAACATTAGCTTACTATACTAGACCCTGCTCTCGCTGCACACCCTGTTGGTATTTTCGCTTTGTGTGTGTGTGTGTGTGTGTGTGTGTGTGTGCAGGGGTTGAAGGTGGTGTGTGTGGTGTGTTCATGTATTTCTCTGATGTTTGTCTAATTGTTGGTCTGTTGTGTTTCTATTGTACATCATAGCTTAATAGTACTTTTTAGTAAATGTATTGTAATTGTTTTATTGTTATGTAAATATGTAATTTTACTCTCTTTTAGGGTGACTATTATCATCTTCTAGGGACTGCAGGTGAAAACATAGCCCTTCTGGCAACTCTGGAATATTGACAGAACTGTTTATTAATATGCATTTTCCCTGTAATAAATAAATAAACAAGACTGCATAATGGCTGGTGAAAATTCAGTTTTACCAGTACAGGAATAAATTACATTTTAAAATGTATCAAAATAGAAAAAAAAAAAAATATTAAATTGTAATAATATTTCATATATCATATTTTTATTGTATTTGTCATCAAATAAAAACAGTATGGTTAGCTGTACAAAAGCAATATTTAATTTATGGAATTCTTAATTTAATATAAAATTTGTGAAAAAATTAAAATGCTACCAAAGATTAGAAAAGGCTCCTGAAAATACATAGAGTAATACACAAAACTCACACTAGGAGGTAGCAAAAACACACATTCACCTTACCTGACCCTGAATTTGTCTCTGTGTCTGCCACCAGGGATGCTCTCATCTGTGGTGGCTCCTTGGAGGGTGACAAGAAGTGGTGTTGCTTGCTGCGGATGTGTTTGTTTCTGGTGTCTTTGGGCTGTTCTGCAAACAGATCCTCAATGCTGGAGACTTTACAGCTGATTCCACAGCCCAGGAACAGCCTGGAAGTCATGGCAGTAGCCCAGAGTTTCTATTCCCAACTCCTACAGCGAGACAGATTTAGAAGCAGACAACCAGATTTAGAAACCTCCTTAACACCTAAAGAGCAGTTTTATTTATAAAAACAGATGGTTTAATCAGAAGTGGATGGGAAGCAGGGTTTTCCTGAATCTCAGGGACATTTGTGTGTATGGCACATATTGCCCAGAGGCTGCATCATACAGAACTGTACCAAAGTTTCAAAGTTTGTTGGTGTCTGCCACTTTTCCCAAACCTCTTTGCAGTATTTTGGTGACGGCCATGCCCTTAGCGGGTGTTCACTGCTGGCCTCGGCGGTGCCACCACAGCCAGAACCTTCCGAAGAGGAAGCCTTGCTCGGTCCCAAAAGGACCAGTACTCTGGTCACCCTGCGGCACACCATTAGTGATGGTGCCCGCTTATCAAACATAAACAGCCCCCAACCTGCAGGAAAAGCAGGGAAGAGAGTTAATAAAAACATGTTTACTGTAATTTTTGATCAATTGAAGCATCCTTGTTGAATAAAAGTATCAATCTCTTTAAAAAAAAACGTTGGCGGTAGTGTATATACAGTTGATACATAATAAATAAATATCTCTAGCAAAATTCCTACAGATACCACTGCAACTGGGATGTCAGCCTAATAAATACAGACTTAAAAGAAGGACTTATGGTTGAGTATTCCTTGTGGGCCATCTCCAGAGTTCTCCTCCCTTTATGAGAATGCCATTCTGAGCGCCCACCCCTGTGCCCACCATAACAGCAGTAGGGGTCGCCAGACCCAGAGAGCAAGGGCACGCAATGGACAGAACTGTGATGGAGGCCTGGAAGGCAAAGCGAATGATCACCTCTGTTCGGGGAATGTTTTGGTTGAAACCCTGTGGAGATCACCCTTAGGTTAGAGATGTTTTCTTGTTTTTTTTTTCCTCACACAGATCTGTCTGTAATGAAGGGATGCGTTTACACACAGTTCATGAATTACTGTAACTCACAGGGAAATACTTTACCACGACATCAAAGTCCAGAAAGCCAATGATAAGCCATGCGACCCACTGTCAGCATGGAGATCACCATTATGAACGGAACGAAATAGCCACTCAGTTTGTCAGCTAACTGTTGAATCGGTGCCTACCAAAAGAAAAGGACAGCAACATTACAATTATAACTGATTTTAATTCAAAAACTAAAGGAGAAGCATATATATGCACAAAATTAGTGTTGTCAAAGTCACATGTGACTATATGTTATTGAATACGTTTCATTCTCTTCTGTTCTCATAAATTTCCCAAACAAATAATTATACAAAGCCCATAGCTATGCATTTTGTATAAGCTATGTAAAACATGCACCCATAACAAATAATTATAGCATGCATGTCCAAAAAAAATATATTGTGATTATTTTTACCATATACTGTATACAATTTAACTGCAATATGGCATTTATTTCGTAAGACACATCAAACAAAGACTCTATGGCTAATTGGAAATACTTAATTTTAAAGGAACAGTTTACCCAAAAAATTACCATTTGCTGAAGAAAATGAGGGTTCAAATAGCTGATAAAAACATCACAATATTCCACAAGTAATCTACACAGCTCCTGTCCATCATTTAATGGTGTGTGTTTTGTAATGTTTGTATGAACTCGTATTTTGGCCAGAACTGACCGTTTAAAGTTATTTAAAGGGATACTCCACCCCAAAATGAGAATTTTGTCATTAATCACTTACCCCCATGTCGTTCCAAACCCTTAAACGCTCCCTTCATCTTCGGAACACAATTTAAGATATTTTGGATGAAAACCTGGAGGCTTGAGACTGTTCCATAGACTGCCAAGTAAAAACAGTGTCAAGGTCCATAAAAGGTATGAAAGTCGTCGTCAGAAAATACTCCATCTGCCATCAGACGTGCAAATCGGGTTATATGAAGCGACGGGAACACTTTTGTAAGCGAAGAAAACTAAAATAACGAAACGACTTTATTCAATAAGATCCTTATGTCAAAAAGAGCGGTCTCCTCTGTGTCTCTCCATATCACCGTATGCTGTGTATGCTCTTCTGTGTCCTCCACACCACAAGGATGCGCTGTTTCCATGTGTATTTAGCTTTTGATTTGAAACATCCTCCAGGTTTTCATCCAAACTATCTTAAATTGTGTTCCGAAGATGTACAGAGGTTTTAACCGTGTTTTAGAACGACATGGGGGTAAGTGATTAATAACAAAATTTTCATTTTGGGGGGTGGAGTATCCCTTTAATGATGGATTTTATTACATACACATAGATTTTCACGTCACAAGATAGAATGGAAAATGAAATGGAGGTGTGTGGATTACTTTGTGGAATTATTGTTGATGTTTCATCAGCTGTTTGGACTCTCAATCTGATGGCACCCATTCACTGCAGAAGATCTGTTTGGTGAGCAAGTGATGTAAGGCTAAATTTCTCCATCTCTAATTCATTGAATAATCAACCTCATCTCCATCTTGGATGGCCTGAGGGGGATTAAATGTTCATGTCTGTGTGAAAGACTCACACTGGGCTCATTCTTTACAAGAACCAACTAACACTAATTTGCAGTACAAATATTTATGTCTTAATTCTTCTTAAAAGGAATAGTTCACCGAAAAATGAAAATTATCCCATGGTTTACTCACCCTTAAGGCATCCTAGGTGTGTATATGACTTTCTTCTTTCAGATGAATACAATCGCAGTTATATTAAAAAATGTACTGGCTCTTCCAGGCTTTATAATGGCAGTAAATGGAAGTTGAGATTTTGAAGCCCCAAATATTGTCTCCATCCATCATAAAAAGTGCTCACCATTGTTGCAGGGGGTTTAATAAAGGCCCACTGAAGTGAAGCAATGCGTTTGTATAAAATAAAAAAAATATATTGATATTTAAAACTTTATAAATCGTAATCTCTAGCTTCCGCTAACTGTCATACTCGCATTCACTAGAGAGAGGCATTCCCTGCAGATGACGTAAGACATATGCATAGCATCTCCGGTAAATCATGGGGTAATTTTAATTTTTGGGTGAACTATCCCCTTAACATGTCAAATCCTCATCCACTGTAAAGTAGAACGGGAGTTCATGAGAAGTACTGTGAATCGAGGCATTCTGAAAACATGCTATTATAAGTTGCATGTGTGTAAATGAACACAGTACAGCTCTTCACTCTGAAACCCTCAGCACAACCGACTATATACTTCTTTAAATAAATCTCAGCATTTGGATTGACAATCACATTTTGAAAAGAAGCCCCATTATTTTATTTTACTATTACATTCAATATAATTAATCATTAATTTTTTTCATCAACTCACGACACCCCTGCAGTTCCCTCACTAACCCCGTTTGGGATACCCTGTTCTAAAAGGTTTGTTTGTTCATATGTGTGTGTTTTATGTTTTTTGCACGAGTTACCTTTGATGTCTGGGCCTCTTCCACTAGTTTGACTATCTGGCTGAGCGTGGTCTCTCCCCTACATGTGTGGCTTCCACTAGCAGAGATCCATGAGGGTTAATAGAGCCTGCAATCACACAACTGCCTGGTTTCTTAATGACCGGCATTGGCTCCCCTGGAATGACAAATACAATTCAGTTTCAGGATTTCAGATTGGTATCCATCAGGCAGCTTTGGACCTTTGGGCCAGTATAATGCCAGTGTAACTAATGAACATAATAGATCACTAGGAAAAAGCAGAACAACCAAAAGAGGAGGTGAAGCCAGAAACCAAAAAATCATACTTTGAAATGGAGCAGACACAACAATCACTCTATATGAAAAATAAACTTTTCAACAAAGGTGATTATGTAATTTATACTCCTTTCTGCTATTCCAGCTTAATATGCAAACTGCACCTTTAAATGAAAACCAACATGATGTTCTCCTTTTCAAAGCAAATCACTGGGAAAACCCACAATGTATGTACTATAACACTGTTTACAAATGCAGACAAATTTACTATCCTAAAACACACAAACCCCCGCTGACTGAGTCTTACCAGTGATAAGGGACGGACCTCATCTGCCATAGACGTGCCTTCAATGACCTTCCCGTCAACAGGGAACTTTCCCCCTGGTGCCACCTTTACTACGTCGCCTCTCTGCACCAGCTCCACAGAAACCTGCTCTTCTCTGACACAGGACAGCAAATTGACAGTTTAGTCTTAGATAAGTTTTATGCAACACAACACACACATCAATCAACACCATTCAGTATTCTGAGGTTCTGCTAGATCTAATAAAAATTATGCCAAGGGTGCTCAATCCTGCTCCTTTGAGAGCCAAACTCTATTCCAGAGGTCAACAACTGAAGATCGCATCCATTTCGTACTGCTAGCTATTCAAATGAACCACCAACAGCAGGGCTGTTGCACTAATTCAGTTTAATCCATATTTTTGTTGCTTTTTGCCCTCTTAATAATTATTTGTAAATGATAAGTAATTTTATTGTAGTACTTATATATTACTAGTATATATTCATAATAATATTATATTATATTGCACATAACTCGAGTCAGTTTTATTTGTGGATGTTTGTTTTAAAAGCAGCTTTACAAAATATAGTGCAGTAAAAAGTCTCAAATTCTGTAAATTCTGTATTTTATTACAATTAATAAAATATCAATAAAATATGCACTACTGTTCAAAGATTATTTTAAATATTTTTTTATCAGAAGAGACATGCTTATTGATCAAAAGGGACAGTAAAGAAACATTGCTAAATAATTCAAATTAACTTTTCGTGAGCACAATATCAGCATATTAGTATAAGTATTAAATACATATTAGTATTTTTATTTATTTATTTATTTTTACTATTTTTTTAAATATAATATGCAGCCTAAGTGAAAAGAGACTTCTTTCAAAAATATTTAAAAATCTTAATTTTGTGTTATACTAGTGTAAATAATCACTTTTGCTTGTATTCATTTATTTTATAAATGTAAATGTTTATATTACAAATAATATACAGTTTGAATCGGTTTTAAAATGCTTAATATTGTTTTTATAGTAATTAAAAGTGCTTTTTTGGGGGGGGGGGGGGGGCGGGGTTGGCACATACAATATCCCTAATACCTGGCAGGTGTCATTGAAATAAGTGTCCTTGGAAATCATAGCTGTCTCTGTGACAGCCATCTGTAAACTGAAAAAAAGGAGTCGGAGAAGCGGTGCTTATTTTTGTCAGAAATGCCCTCTGACTGTCAGTCATTTTGTGTGTTCAGGTTTGCTGCAATGTCCTTGGAGGATGTGGTTTTGGAGAGAGAAACTTATCACAGGAGTCAGTGTGTTCATTTTGATATATATATCAAATTTAGTGTTTTATATATATATATATATATATATATATATATATATATATATATATATATATATATATATATATATATATATATATATATATATATATATATAAGATGGCTAATATCAAAATATCATGAAGTTAGAAATGGAACATCATGTCAAAATATGTCTAATTATTAGTTCACTAATGAGCTTATTGAGCATCCCTGAAAAATACTCTAGCTAACAGCTCACATAATGACTTCTGTATAGAGTGAAGTGAACCTGATGATGGTGTTGTTTCTGCCCAGGGACATTACACTATTGTGGCATCTGTGGCCTGAAGTGACATGAGTTTAGCCAGAGCCTCAGATGTTTTACTCTGCAAGGACAAAAAAAATTATAAATAAATCAAGTTTTGCTCATCCAGGCAAGACCAATGCTCAAATGGCAAGTGTACAGACATAGTCCGGCATTATTTTTGCTTACAAAGACAGCTGCATTATTATTTGAATTCACTGTTTTTTGCCGGTGTAACAAAGACTTAGTTTGTTTTTCCTGTTCCTGTGTTTCCTCTTTAACCTAGTTTTCCATGCTCCCTTGATTAGTTCATTCTGTTCACCTGTGTTGATTTAATTTTCTCATTGCCTTCTCTACTACAATTAAGCCCTGTCTTTTGCCCCGACCCTCAGTTCCGGTGTTAATGTTGAATGTTGATTTGTGTCTGTCTCCTGCGTTTCTCCTGCCTGTGGATTTATTTAAGAACTCTCTTGTTGATTCCTACTCCTGCATTGTGTACTATACTTTAGCTACTAATAATTAAATAAGCTACAAGTTATTATGTAATTGTTATTTGGTATTAAATAAGCATTTTCTGATAGAATGAATTTGTTGGCAGCTAAAATTGCATATAAAAAGCAATTAAAAACCTCAGTGTGCAGTCTAGTGTAGCAATACATGGCCTTATCAGCTTGCTATAAATTAGACTGTATGGGAAATATCAAGATAAGTGGATGTGACGAGTGGGGCGGGGCCGAGAGCCATGGGAACGGAGCAAGGCCAGTGGAGTAATTGAAATGACACCGCACCACTCACCGGTCCCGAGTCGCACGGAGGAGGAGGAGTAACAACAGTGAAGGACGAGAGAGGACCAGGCCTGGATTTTATTTTGTGTTTTGGTTCTGTTTGTGCGCGGCAGTCTTCCACGAGGGGCTGTCATGCTATTTTGTGTTTATTTTATTATTAAAGTTTTTATTTACAGTTCCAGTGGTTCCCTCCTCCTTCTTTCCGACTTACAAACGTTGTTACATTGGTGCTGAAAACCAGGGAGGAAGGAGGGACACACAGCCGAAGATCCCTCGCCGCTGTGGTGAATCCGCGGTGCCATCGAGCACGGCGGAGCAGTCTGCCGCCATGGACGCTTGAGGCAGTGGACTGGAGTGAGTGACATACGAACGAGACAAAACTCGCTGCCGGCCACCTGGGATGTGGAAGGACGGCTGACCTTCCGTGAGGGAGCGGAGAAGTCGACGCCGTTCACCTGAGGCTGGAGCCTGCTGTCCTCCACCATGATGGGGAGAAGCAAACCGAACGGGGGACTCCTGCCGGCTGCCCGAATCCCGAGGAGCCGTCACCGTCCACTGGGTGGTGGAGGAGTGTCATGCCATCCACCGAGGGCTGTGCCAGTGCCACCGCCAGGCACCGCGGAAGAGTTTACCTAGCTGGTGGAGGGCCGAGCGGCAGTGTGTCTGGGAAACCGGAACAACCGAAATTTTTTTTTTTCCTTTTTTTTTTTTTTCTCTCCCCCTCTCTTGCCTCTGTCCTTTTCTCACGCCTCATCTGTCTTTCCATACCCCCAGGTAACCGTGGGCCACCGTGATCGTACTAATTTTTAAAAAAAATGCTTCAAACATTACCCAAGCTGGCTCTCAAGTTATTATAACAGACTACTATGGTCAGAAACAGCATTTTGTCACAATCTAGATAAGCTAATAATAGAGAGAGACAGATGCCCTCTGAGCCATAAGGGTCAGCGTTATTTTTGGCAAGTAAGACAGGTTCCTGGATCAACATCTTTTGTTGATCCTGGATCAGCATGACTGTCCAAAAATACAGATTTAACCCAATCCTTACCCTTTAAAACATAACCTTAACCATAATTTTTTCCTAAAATCAGAGGGAAATGATTGCTGATTAACAAGGGTGTAGAAGCACCTAATCCTGACTGTGAGCCTAAAACTGACATTTCCTGAAAAGTTATCTCTCAGTTCTGATTGGTTGATTGGAATGATGTTCCTGGGGTCAACAAGGATGTTGATCCAGGAACATGTTGTACTTGGTGAAATCACACTCACTGAGCCATACGTCATGTATATTTGAGTTTTTGATGTTTCTTTACCTTAGCAACATGCTCCAACCAGCGTCCTAGAGCAATGAACACAAAAAGCATTGGAGGAGTGTCAAAAAACGTCAGGGGACTCTGTTTGGCTCCTTCAATCATGGCTACAATCAGCACTATGAATGAATACACGTATGCAATGGTGGTTGCCAAGACGATGAGCACGTCCATGTTGGCTACACCATGTCTTAGTGAACGGTATGCTTGTATGTAGAAGTAACGGCCACCTAGAAACTGAATGGGAATAAAGGAGAATCAGAAAAAGAGAATTACTATATTATTGGTTATTTGTCGGTTGTCAATCAAACCATTATGCATGATCTCAGTGTGACACAGTAAAATATTATTATTAATAAAAAGTAAATATTAAAATCAGTAATGGCTACTAATCCTGAATTAATTGCAGATTAATTCTGGAATGAAACTAATGAGTCATTGAATCATTTACTCAAACAATATGCTTTCAAAACTTTGTATGGAATCATTTTCATTGGCAAAAAGAAAAAAAGAAACTGGCAATATGTGTTTATTGTTTATTTAACTGCTTTATTAAAGCACATTTTTAATTCTATTTCAAATAAATACTGTTCTTTTAAACTTTCTATTTTTTCAAAGAATCCTGGAAAAAAAACTAAAATATTAGCAACACAACTGTTTTTTTAGCATTTTAATAATAATGAGAAATGTTTCTTGAGCACAATTAAGCATATTAGAATGATTTCTGAGGGATCATGTGACAACTGAAGGCTGGAGTAATGATGCTGAAAATTCAGCTTTGCCCTCACAGGCATAAATTACATTAAATTATTACATATTTATATTCTTCTTAATCATTTTTTTTTATTACATAACTACTTAAAGGGACACTACACTAAATCCTTCTTCAGAGTAACAAAAAATACCTGAATAAAAAACATGGAAAAAATAAACACATACTGGAATGTACACTGTAGTCTAGAAGAAATACTGTTGAAAATTTTGCATGAGAACCTTCAATGATCACATAAATATAGTCAACTATTAATGAATGGGCGCATTCGTTCTTCTATAACCTGCAGTGGAAATACTGAACAGGTGTGCAGAGCAGGAAGAAGGCCAAGTTAATGATGGAGAGACCAGGTAGGATGTTCTGGTCCACAGGCATGGAACCACCATGTTCCTTATGTTGACTGTCCATAACCATCATGTAAATCATCAGACCCATCACTGGGATCCCAAACACCAGGCTAAATCAAAAACGAATGCTTCCATCTGTAGGTATAGAGCAGTTTTTATCGATAGATAGCAGATAGATAGATAGATATACAGACAAATATACACATAGATATAAAGATAGATAGATAGATAGACAGATAGATAGATAGATAGACAGACAGACAGAGACAGAAGTAAGTGAGCTTAAATTTGAAAAAGATACTTGCTGCCGAATTTCCTCTTGGTGATCAAGTGTGTTGTTCAATCCCTCATTTTTTATTAAAGACACACCAAAACCCAAACCCTATAGAATAGAAATACAATAAATAGACAAATGAAATGAGAGAATAAGAATAATAATAATACAACAATGAAATAGCATTTACATTAAAACCTAATTAAACCTCATCCTTCTAAATAATATAAATATAACGTTACCTCAATAATTCGGACGATATCTCTAGAGCCTACCCAAATCCGAGTTGAATTCACATGAGCTTTGTTTGGTCGCCAAAGCAACAGAGGCTTCCAGTATTCCTTTTGTCCTCAGAAGTTTGCTTTCGATGTTATGGACACAGGAAGCACATGTCATACCTGTGACCTGATAAATATAGGTGCCAAGGACTGAAATCCACAAGACTGAAAACAAGCTCAGAAACCGCATAAAGTGCTCACATCAAAACCACGTCTTTGATGAACTCTACATTTAGATCTTTATAAGGATTTCCCATTCATCTCGCTTCCTTGGGGTTTCATAGGAAAAAAAGAGGCCAAAGTAAAGTTTGTTTTTACGATATATCAGTTAATGTATTGCATTATGTAAAAAGAAATAATGCAGCACAAACACTTTTTAGTCCAAGGCAGGGATTTTTTGGTTTTATGTTTACTTTTCAAAAAATAAACAAATTGTTGATCCAGTGACTGGAGGACAGAGAATCAGTCATGTGATTGGCAGATTATAAAAGGGGAATATGTGACCAACATAGACTCCATACGCCAACCCTTTTTTGTGTTATTGTTTAAATTAATTATTTGAATACTGTTAAACATGATGATGATGTTATTATTTATGGTCTAATTTTATTATATCTCTTCTTATATTTATCTTAACTTCGTTACTGCCACAAAATATCATTACCACCCACATTGTTAAAAAAAGAAAATTGCTTGTCGTTTCACACAACCAGGGTACTAAGTAAGCTATATTTTTGGGAAATCTCTTCCTTCATAAATTAAAAACCAATTTAATATAAAAAAGTTATAATTAAAAATAAATACCGGATAGATAATAAAGATAATAATTGTTGTTGGTAATTTTTGAGAAAACCTTAAATTAAGGTTATTCCATTACACAACAATGGAACTATATCATGTTCTACAATACCAAAAAGGGAAGAAAGAAACATATCAACCTAGTTAAAATGCTCACAAGAGGACAGAAGAACAATATTACCTCCTAAAATACATAAAGAAGAACCATACAGTATGCTTTTTTTGGTTTTGAGGGTTCGAGAATCAACCACAAATGCACCCAACCAGGACACGCACAGAAAGGGTCCAAGCCGCCGTGTCCTGGACTGTTACTCTCTTCAATCAATGAGGCGCCAAAACCCCAAACGAGAGATGGGCTGGACGATCTGTGGGTGGGTCCAGAAGCCCTGGATTCATACTTCACCTCTGCCTTCCCAGCCATCCGAGAGACTAATACTGATTTTATTAACCTAGAAAAAACATCAACACACATAAAAACCAAACCACGGCGTATACATAGGATAAATAATGTACTATATATATAAATATATATATCTCTTCACACAGGCGAGGATTACAATAGCTAGATAGCAGACTTAAACTATAGTTTTAAAAAAGTCTTAATTCTGAATGCCATGTTCTACCTTTGTGTTTCAATAGATTTTTCTCAATATTGGTCACAAAGGATGCCCAGGTCATCCATGTCCACAAATGAACAAAACATTTGCGTGTCTCTCTGTCCTCTGAACCAGAGGGGATCTCATCAGTGGTTTCACTTGGTATGAAGATTTGGATGTGTGGCTTTGTTTCAGAGCACTTGCCCATGTGGACTACTTGATGAAACGTCCTACCCATCCCGAATCTTTGAAAGAGAGAAAAAATTGTTAAAAAGAGAAAACAATTATGAACGACATTCACTGCTTATATATTATTTATTAATACATATTCTATAGCTATTAGTTAAATAACTTTGATTATTTCTACAGTATTATGTATTTTTGGCTGCGATATGTTTAGTTAGGATCACCAGTTAAAACTTTCTGAACCTTTCGAAGTGATGCTGAGAGAGCAGTCTGCCTAAAGCCTCTTTAATCCGATTAACCTCTCCTCTTTCCCTTTTAAAGGTTGACATGGCTGGGTTTTGAGTCATTCAAGACACAATTAATGTTATTCTACAATGGCAACCCCATGTGTGGTAACCAAGGAAACCATTGTTCTGGGACAGGGTTTTGCTGGCAGGGCTAAGACCCATGCCACTGTAATCTGGACATAGCTAAAGATTTGCCATTTTTTGTGATTATACTGGTTTTGAGAGTTAGTACATATTAGCGCCCTCGTTTTAAAAAAGAGCATCTCTAAAAACAGTTTAGTAAACAGTAAGCGTTATGAGCTCACTTACCAGGTCCATATATAGAGTGTTCAGTTTCCGCGCCCTGTAAGATAGATTATCGTCCAATGTGTAAGATATGTATTCTGATATGTATGCACAACTGATTCCAAGGCCACGCTTCAAATCCCATGTCCTGCAATTGCCGACCGCAGTTCTTCTGGAAAGGTCACAAAGGAGGTAAAATGTTACAATTCCCTTATTTCCTGTAAGTAAAACTTTTCTGGCATATACTCCGGCTCTTTAGGGACCCCTTACCTGTATGGCTTGAACACAAGAACTGCATGTCAGTCCTGCTCTTCGATGGGTCACAGTCTGGGTGGAATACTAGCAGAATTCAATCTAGAATTCCAACCAGGAATGGAAACCCTAAAATTCCATGGTGGAAGCTCCTCTAACGAGCCTTTAACTGTCTCCAGGTAAGTAGTGATGGGTCGAATCTAAGGTCACAGTGCCTTTTTCCAGTGAAACCAATACAGAGTGACACCTACCACTCCGGACAAGCGTTTCTGTTATGTTCTTCACACATGACCCATAATGCATCCCTTCTACACCTAACGTGACATCAGACCATCAGTCACCGAAGGCTGCAGCTGACTCGGCAAGGCCAGACGTGAAGCCTCAAACCCCATATCCTCAATTGTTTTCTTAAAACTTCTGGTGTTACTGTTGCAAGGGTTTAAACCTCAAAGAAGCTTCTTTATATCGCTCAAAGACACCTGGACACCAACAAACACCTTCAAGACTGTCCAATCCGCTCTTCAATAGATCGGACACATTGACTGCAGCCAGGTCATTCCCGGCACCCTGGATCTTCACCTCGCTCTCTTGACCCACCAGTTTGTGGCCCAAATGTGCTTCAGTCCATTATGGCCCCTCTGGCTCATAGGCAAGCATTATCAAAAGCAGGTTTTCAGGGGGTCCAGCTTTCCTGTGGACTTCCGTTTTCCTAATCAAAACAGAAAAAAATTTGCATAAACTTATCAGGCATAAACATATTGCTAAAACATTGCATAAACATTATGTAGTTTAACTTGGTATTAATGACGTAATCCTGCAAGGCACTGTTAACATGTGGGAACATAATATGTTCCTACAAAGCATTCACTAAACACACCGCAGAAGTATAGCACCAAATTTTTTCCATTATACAGCATCACAGAGCAGATTTAGTAAAGGTTGTCAGACTGAAACAATCACAACGACTTGGAATTTAGTATTTTACTACCCCCCCCCCCCCAAGGGTTGATTACATTGGATCCAAAGTGGCATTTTATTTGTGCTAACTTTACATTACTGGTTTAGACCACGTAGTTACTCATATGCATTAGGCTTTGATCAAAAGAGCTAAAGTTTCTCTTGTGTCCAGAATAGCAAAGACTGAAACAATGTTTTTATATGACACACGGGTTGTCATTCATTTTTACGTGCCAACTGGTAAATTAATTTAATTGTCGATTTTGAATTTTGACATTTTAACCCTGTCTAACCTGATTATAAACAGTATAAAAGGTGTATTATCCAATTGTATTTGGATACTACCAGGTTATATATATATAATATAATATCTTTTTATACATATATTCTTTATATTATATAAGTAACATTTACGGTGCATACTAAATTAAAATATACAATTTTACTTACTCGCAATTTCATAATTTCATAAACTTTCTTTTATAAAAACTAATTTTGGAGCTTCAAAATGTACAGGCATATTTCACAAATTGAATATGCAGGTTTTGAGATTTATTTAGTAATCAAACTATACTCAGTTTTCAGGATATTAAGACACAAAACAGTTTTGATTTAAGCACATTTTTTAAATATCTTCAAATTAGAATTTTTATAATAAGGCACAGCATCATTCTCCTCTTTTGCCGAATCTGTCCCCTTTAGAAAAACAATGTACTTAAAAGCCAAATTTATGGGGGATAGGCAAATTTTCTTTATTTATAAACGAATCTCCACTAACACTACAAGGAAGAAAAATGGAAAATTAAATGTTGTGGCCATGGTGACAAGGTATACTGTAATGAGAATATAACGATAGATGAATGGCAGGAGTCATCTGCCTAACATGTTCAATACTACAGACATTTAATATGAAGTTCAAACTTTTCTGCAATATAAGTGTGATAATGAACGTATACAATAACTCTGGCTTACCACACAAATCTCAATTCCCAACATTCCCGATCAATGTATGAAATGTAATCAGAGCAATAGGAATCATTGTTTTTATGGAAGTAACACCAAAATTCAACTTTTTTGGGGGAAAAGGTTTTTAGACTTTTTATCTCTGGTGTTGAAACAAAATGTTTCCAAAATGTCCCTAAACTCCTGCATTACTTATTTTCCCCCTGATAAGTTCACTTTAACTAGCTGTGATAAGAGAAAATGTTGATATTCATGTTTATTACGAGCAAAACGAGTATAGTAGTGCTCGTCATTGGAAAAAACATAGAACCAGCCCTCCTTTTTAACACAATGGTTACAAAGAAATTGTCTCATGCTCTGTCTTTTTTGAAAAACTCACATATATTTTTTTTTTTTTTTTTTTTTTTTTTTTTCTGGTTAAGGGAAAGCCTGAAAAGTTTTCTTCAAAGTATGGAATCCCTTCATAGGATTTTTTTAAAGTTAGCGGATCCAAATCTATCTCTTCTGTGTAACTTGGCGTGCTTACCAGTGCATTCACTCATGATATAAATGTACCTATTAATTTAACTATGTAATGTTATTGTATGTAGTACATTGGGTACCATCATATGGTCCTTTTATTATTGTTATTTTTATTTTTTATTTTAAATGTTAAATGTTTCTAAAATCAATAAAGACAGGGTTGAAAAAAAATTAATCTGCATTGCGGTTGTGACTGCAAGTATAAAATAGATATTTTATTCAAAATTAAAACAAAAAAGCAATTGACCACTTTGAGCACAAAAAGAACTTCAGGACAACTGACCTTCAGCCAACCACAAAACCATGTGACCACCAATTAGTAATGGCCAACAAAAAAGTTTACTTCTGAGAAATAGGCCCAGCACTTTGAGAATTTGATCTAATGGAATTAAATTCGATTCACGTTTTTGTGTCTTTCTGCGTTAAGTGTCCTTATTTTTCTGGGCAAGTGTATGTATAGTAAGACATATAGGCTACGTATTACGTATAACAATAGGACCCATTATCTGTAGAATCAGTGCAACACAAACACAAGACGTGTTTAAACATATTTTTCTAACAACTTCTCTTATTGTGAACACAATCGTTTTAATGAAACCTTATGTCCCTGTTCTCATCATTTGATTAGGACATGAAACATCACCTTATATTCCTTTGAGTCCATCTTTACTATTTTGTGAGTAAAGGACAAACGCACCTCCGGGTCTCGGCCCGCAGAGCGGCACAAGAGGTGGCACGTCCTCCGCCATGCAGACACAGCTGCTCCGCCCCACTGACTGGGCCGCATCTTTATCAGACCGACTTGCGGAGCAGAACTGGGCAAGATTACTGACTAGGACTGAGTTTACCTCATTGTACCGGTATCCCGTAGACACAAGTCTGGAGTTTAGGTCTTTACCCTTTCGTTAACCAACGCAGTCGAAAGACCAAAAAAAGCGGGCTAGTTTGTGCTCATACCGAGTGAAAGGATTGTCCCGTGGTCTGTGATCGGACCTCCCCTGCCGCGCATTTAAATACAAAATCGCCGCAGGTTGGTGGGGCTGCTCCGCGTGTCTTCGCTCATCTGCCCGCTGTGGATTTTGCAATCGTCCAACCAGCGGGCCGGGCAAACGTTGTCGCAATCAGGTTTTCTGTCAATGATTAAACTAATGGATCCTGGTTACCGAGCCGACAAAACTTAACACAATAAAGGTTGTAAAATTCAGTTCCGAGCGAAGCAACACGCGCTTCCATATGACTCTTCGTCGGAGTTTTCCAGTGTTACATTCATCTCTGGTCAGGCTTCTTTCCCAACGAAACACTGAGAAAAGAAAAACGACCTACTCTGTCAGGGAACCCTCCCGAATGGGCCAAACGAGGACAAACAATTGAAACTAAATAGACTAGATGAAATCTAACTATTCAAGATTTCTGTAAGGGGTGGGTATCCAGATTAAACTTCTTATGAAAAATAACATGAAAGTTCAACTTCATTCTTTCTCATTTCCCCACAAATCCCCGTGGGGCACAATCGAGATAGCATATGTAATGGGGGGTAATAGTGATGATATTTATCCATTTTGAATATTTTTGAAATATATACAAGTTAACATTTAAGTGCATACTAAATTTAGGAGTATACATTCATTTATAGTCATTTTGCAGCTGTAAAAGTTCAGACATAGTTTCACAAGCAAAAATTGTTTTTTGGAGCAAAAAGTACAGACATATTTCACAAATGCGTTGTGATTTGATTAGTTAGTGTGTTTATTTAGTAATCATTCCCAACCGGGACTCTATTCCCTACAAATTATAGAAATAGATGAACATGTTTTTTTTTTTTTTTTCTTTTTGCCAAACTTAAGAGTGTGTGGGCCTTAGTCTGGCTTTTCTAACAACAAAAATTGACTTTTTGCCACACTATAGTGAATCAGTGAATTATAATTGTCACTTATACAACAGTTGATGGTATCAGATGTAACAAAACTGAGAATCATAAACAATCTTTAACACTTTACAATAAGGTCCATTAGTTTAGATTAGATAACTAGGACTACTTTAGTTAACATGAAGAATGAACAATACTTCTACAGCATTTATATTAATCTTAATGTTAATTTCAAACATTTACTAATGCTTATTAAAATTGAAAGTTGTGCTTGTTAACATTATTTAATGCCACTGTCAATTAACAGAGCTAACAGTGAACAGCATGTATTTTTAACAAAGATGAATCAAATACTGTAATAAATGCATGTTCATGGTTTCGTTCATGAAGGTTAATACATAAACTAATGGACCTTATTGTAAAGTGTTAGCAAATAAATGTACAAATGTAGACTTTCATTTGTTACACAAATCTGCATAGCCTACACCTCAAAATTTTCCTTTAGAAATAGTGCATACTGTAAGTAGACAAACTGTTGTGCTGTGGTGGTTTAGATCAAGTTGTAATGCTGTGGCAAATTAATAGCAATGAGTGCAACACTTACTGAAACACTGAGAATAACAAAGCGCCAACCAGTGGTGAACAAGTCAAAACAACTGAGACATGATAAAGATTTAGTATTTGTGTTTTCCACTAGGGCGCATGCATGCCAAAGCTTTACCCCAATGAATTAGGAGTTGCACAGCATTAATAAGGTAAATAAAAGTCTGTACGTATTCATTAAAGTTCTCTGCGTACTATGTAAAGTAGACATACCACATGGGGAGGCTACATGAATATGTTAATCTACAGTATTTTAGGCTGATTATATATCAAATTATTCATGGTATTATAATTTGAAAACCATGATACCACATTATAATCTGATACCATGGTGATAAAACCACCACCTTAACAACCTTACTTTTTGTAAATGTTATCAATGTGTCTGTATGAGTGTAAAAAAAGAATTAATAACAACAGACGCAAAGAACCAACAGTGAAACCAACAGTATCTTTCAGTCGTTAAAAATCAGCCTTTTAAAATCAGTATTTAAAGAGATTCAGATTATTTTGACTATTCTGCCGGATCTTACCTATCCATACTGTACACCAGGAGGATCTTCATACCATTGCCTTCAGAGAAGCACACGTTCACGTTGTTGCCTTTGTTTAGATGAACAGCAGAACAATCTGACCCTCTCAGAGATCACAGTCCATGGACTGTCATGAACTTCATTGTCTTTAATTGCCAATGAAATCAGCATCCACAGAAAACCCCTTACAAAAATGCAAAATGCAACTGTTGTGCACCACATTGGTTTTTATCTAGCTTAATGGAAGGATATAATCATGCAGTTATTTAAAAGTCTGGCCTGACTTAATTAAATGATTTGGTGATATACAGCACTGAATTTAAGCAGCCAAGCTTGGTGACACAAGGCACTCGCCCCACAAAAAGCGCCTTGCTATGTCCTAGCAAATCTGTTGAGAACAAAACATTTTGCATATCTGGCAGGACTAAAAGTCAAATGGTGTTTAGACACATTCAGTTAACACTCCTCGTGTCCCTAGTGGGGACTGTTATGTGGCCACCCACTTTACTTTGACTACATTTGGTTTTTCATTTAGACGGCAATGTAATGGATTCAGAGTGAATTGTTTGCGAGTTCTTTGCCAAATCCCGATCCATCTGAACAGACCATAAATCCTAGGCTGAATCCAAAATCGCCCCCTACACCCTCCATTCACTATTCCCTACAGTAGGCAATTAATACAGTTCACTTGAAGGGAGTAAATGAAAACGGTGAGTCAATTAGGACACTGAGTGTGTCCGTTTGACACTCAGCGGAGAACCATGTCAACTACATGAGCCCCCAAGACAGACCCCCTCTTGCATTATTGACAAATAATGTTCCTGTATGACAGAGTAATCATGCTTTGACACAAACAGTGTATAAAGCAGGGGTTTTCAAACTGAGGGCCCATGACCCAAAGCCAGGGGTCTGCAAACCCCCCAAAATGATTTGCTATTCCATATTTAATGTCACGTTTTTTAAACTTCTGGAACGTGCTTTGGTTTATATTCCAAGGTGACTTATATAGCCTAATGCATTTAATGTTTCTTATAAATTAATCCTAGCTGTTCCAGTTAAGTTCCCCCGGTTATTATCTTGTGTTATGTGTCTGTTTTGAAGTATGAATCAATGTTTACATTCCTCATTCCTCTATAAGGCTAGGTACACATATAAGTAATGTGTACAAGTAATGTGGGTGAACATCATTTTATTGGTCACTGTAAAAATTCTTTTCAGATTTTTGCCATTTCAACGTAAAACCAGATTAATTTTTTTTTTTTTTTTAAAGCAGCAGGGTAACAAAGTAAGTTTTAAGTTGATTCAACAAATTGGTTTTTTTACAGTGCAGATTGGTCCCCATTTTATATGTACTGTTTAACAAAAGAGCACAATATAAAACACACATAAGTTGCATCTCCAGAAAGTTGCATCAGGTCAGCAAAAAACACACATAAGTTGCATCGGTGTAATAAGACGCATTTTACTATTACTTTCAGAAATAATGTAAAAAACTGAAGTAATTTTGTGATACTTTTGTAAGATCATGCCATCTCGGTCTTTGTGAATAGTGGTACTGTCTTCTTGCACGCGTTGTAGAGGAATGAGGAACGGAAACAATGATTCATACTTCAAAACAGACTCTCCTGAGAATGCAGGCATAGAACAACACATTACACAAGACAATAACGACAAAGGATAGAACAGAACACACCATAGTAAATGAGGAAACACATTGCATGAAAGACATTGTTGGACTTGATTCAAATTAACGCACAATGGCAGGCGCAAACTTTTAGACGACTGAAAATCAAATTTTAGGTTGTGTTCTGTGTTAATTAAATAACATTTGGATGTAAATGTTCTGTATAAAAGTAGAACCCTGAACGGCATGCGTCCTGTGGATCACCTTTATTAGCCTATATCCAGGGCTGGAAATGGGGGAGGGACACGGGTTCATTTCCAACTGGTTAGGTTTATTTGGGAAATTCAAAGTGATTTCTATAATTTTATCCATTCAAAAGACTTTTGTGTCTATGGTTTGCCTGCTCAATGCTGTCTTTTGTGAATTGGCCATAATACCTGCAGCACTGCAGCCCAATGAAAAGCTTCTCTATCTGTGCGCGTGCTGCTCCTCACAGCACAGCTGTGTGCAGACGATGAAAATAATCCATTTTAGTGTGCGTGTAGAGAGCTTCATTCATTAAAAACGGAAGTTTGTGAGATGAACTAAGACGAGTGACAGAATTTTAATGATTATAAGGGAGTTTTGCAAATGTGAAATTGAATTTAATACAACATTTTTATACATTTAGTTGTATTTTATACGACAAGTAACGTGCATTTTTTACCGGAACACCTGTATCTGATGTGCTCTATTTCCTCAACTAAAAGAATTCCAAACAAATCATAGCTAGGGCCGACTGCGCATTCTCCAAGCAACCACAGCGCTGAATGAATCTGTGTTTTTTTGTCGGAAAAAATCTAGCGAGGCAGAAAGGGAAGTACCTTTGCTGCCTTCCTAAATAAATCAGGTCATTAGTGAATGATTTGAACTGAATGAATGATTCAGTGAAATAGAGTGACTTGCTGCTACCTACACTGTGGTGTCAGTTTCATTTTAAAGTACAAATTGAGTCATTAAATTGGTGTAATAAGTTCTATAATTCAAAAAAATTTATATTTAAAAACATTAATTTATACACTGTTATTATGAAATGCATTAAATGCCTCCCGTCTGATCTTGTCCAAAACAGTCTGTAATATGCCACATCTCTGTGCTCTTCTGCGTGCCGTGCAAGCATGAATTGTTTGATAGTTATGTTAATTTGACTAGTAGGTTAACCTTATTCTTTCCCTGACCATGTATCTATATTATTTTAATTGAGATTTCAGTTTGTTTAATTAAAATTTTGATAAAATTTAATAAATCAAATTTTTTTTTGGCACAAAAGATGGTGTACAATACAGTTATAAGGCATTTACAATGGTTAAAAACTAAAAATTAAAAAAACTTTTAAGGAGTCACATATTGTCTTATAATAGCAAGGTTAATTGTCTGTCATTCATTTCTACGTTCGGAGCTACTCTACTCGCTTAGTGCTCCTGAAAAGAAATGTAAGCAGCATAGAGAATGTAATATTACCTTTTAAAAACTATTTGCAAACATTTATACAAGTGTAAACTATTAAATATAATCTACAAATCATGCAATACTGTACCACTAAATAATTGTTTTGAGGCTTAGCTAAACTGAAATGATGAAATACGTTTAATTGGTGTTATTGATATATTATCAAAGCTCTAAATAACTAAGATTCAAGTGAACATTTTACCCCTCCCCCTCCGTGAATACCATTCTCTGAAATAGCTCCCCGTAAGAAGGGAGATCCATCCAAAGCATGGGGCCAACTGAGCACAGGCCCCTATAATTCTGAGAGTTTCTTGTTTGTTATATACTTGTCCTCCAGATTTTCTCCTCTGCAGTTTCGGTGCACTTGTATAAACACACTGATTATCACTTTATGCCACAACAACAGGCAAGCATTTATTCCAGTCTAGACCTATCCCCAACAAATGCAGAATATCGTCATGCGACAATAGCTTTAGCAAATAGTTATGTGAGGGAGAAGTTTAAAGTGCCCCTATTAGCTGCCCTTTTCCGCCTATTACCTTTCATGGCAGGGTGTCATGTCACTGTAGCTGTATGTGAACACAAACTAATCTGCGAAAGTTGTGAAGCCAAACATGTGCAGCGTAGATAAAGTTATTAGTCTGTCAAAAAAAAAAGTCGACTCGCAATTGCCGAAACAGTCGGTCGGTATTTTTCACGAGTCATGCTTGGTGAATCAGTCTCTTATCACAATCAACCACTTGCAAACCGTTTCATCATCGAATCCGCATGAGTTGGTAAGATACAATCCATACAATTTACTTTTCTAGTGTTTTGACAAATCTTCACGGGGCTGTCATTAACTTTCAAGTGAGGGTCATCCAGAAAGAAGGGGTTTGAGAGACTGATGTCTTTGAACTGCTGTCGCACGGGTCATTTTCGGATCATTTAGATTATGAGATAAAATTACATCCTATTTTTTGAGAAAACTAAACTAACATTTTTGACCTTGCATGCATATAAACCTTATTTTATGGAGACTCATAAAACAATATTAGCAACCTTAAAAATGGCATAATAGGGGCACTTTAAGTTTGTTCTGATTTATTAATATAATTACACCTTACTAGGGTGTATGCAACAGCTAATAACATTGATAGCTCATTTCATCACAGTCACGCTGTATGTGGTTTGTTTTTAAAACAGGGAATTTAAGAGTCCTTGTTG
The DNA here is from genome assembly GCF_018340385.1 of Cyprinus carpio. NCBI lineage: Eukaryota > Metazoa > Chordata > Actinopteri > Cypriniformes > Cyprinidae > Cyprinus > Cyprinus carpio. The sequence continues at coordinate 389,588 of NC_056577.1, forward strand.
TCGGGTGACAAATATAATCAAGTTGTGGTAATAACGACTCCAGTCGTTTGTATTCCCGCTCCCCTGTTTCTTGATTGTAGGCCCCTAAAGTATATAGGACCTAAATGGAGAATCGGAACACCCCAAATTAAACTCGCTCTGTACGAATAGGAGACAAAATCTTCCTTATAACGGTTATTTATTTACTCTACCCACATCATACACGTCTTCACAATACAATCTATAATATTAATAAATTAGGCTAATGGACATGAAACTATTTCTGTTCCATGATGCAAGAGATAATTGCAAAAAAGGAGAAATAAATAAAAAAATAATAAAATAATAAAAAAATGGCATCTTCAAAGGGATAGGCCTACTAACCACAAAAATAAACTTCTCAAAAATATCATCTACTCACCTCATACTGTCCCAGGATGTATGACTTCTACTACGTCCCTCAGATGAACACAAAGATTTTTTAGAAAAAAATCAGTTTGCTGTAAGTCCCATACAAAGTGCAAATAAAAAAAAAATTAGGGGCATTAATGGGGTGGGTAGTGGAAAATATTCACACCGGTTGCATACAAACTGTAACAAAATAATAAAAATATAAAAACCGGTAAACACCGTGGGGACAGGGCTTTGGACGCTTGTTCTTTAACTTTTACAAGTAAAGTTGTCTTTTGCGCTTACATCTTTACACAAAAAAAAAAATAAAATAATTAAAAATAAAAAAAAAAAATAAAAAAAATGTGGTGATACGTATAAACACCGAATTCTTTAAAAATGGATTCATAAAAATAATTTCCTATACAAACACAACAAGACAAAAAAACAGTATAACAAACTAGGAGGTTTATTAATAATAAGACGAGCCCTGATGTGGCATAGGCATAGCGGTTACGACAATCATGATGTAATTAAAATCGACTAATAAATTATAAGGTTTATAGCAAACAAAATGGAATCTCAATAAAAAAATAAATAAAATAGCTCCGGTAGCGTAACTTAAGGTAAAATGGCAACCTTTCCAAAATGAAAACAAAAAAAATAATAAAACTACAAATAATGGCCTGTTCCTGACAGTGCTTGCATGCTGTTTTTCTTTCAGAAAACACAACCATGTTCACCTTGCTCCTGGTTTTAAGAAACAGTCTGTTTGTTTTTGCTTTACACCTTGCTTGAAAACCAAATATTTCATCCATCTTCCTAGTGATTTTTGCCAGCTCACAATACTGAAGCACCTCGGCTCAAATTCTTCTTGCGCCATCATTGTGAAATCTGACTCCTGCTGTGGCTCTGCAGCACGCGCTGTAATGGAGCAGAGCAGGATGCTTCCTGCCATTTACAATTTAGTGTCCATTGTCTAACTGAACGAAATGTTTTTTATTGTCTATAAAATATGTAAAACGACAGTGGGTGGTAAATTCCAACCGGCGGTTATAAAAAGTAAATTATAGCCTACTTAAACTATATGGCCTAAATAACCAGGTAAACACCGACTAACCCGCAGCAAAAAAAATAATGGAAAGTTTAAATTACTGATTTATTCAACTGAGTTTGAATGAACTAAGCATCATGTTAGTTTTTTGCATGATTTTTAGGGCGCCAACTTTGAGGGACCTATCCACTTGGATTATATGCACTCAGAGGACTCAGAGAGATGGATTATTTTGCTATTTAAATTAATTTAAAGCATCTGTCTCCTCTTTCTTTCGTGCTGTGAGCCTGTGGTAGTAATCATCTGCTGACTGTGCTGTGCTGCACAGGTGGAAATACATATTAAAAATAAAAACTTCATTTTTCAAGCTTTTAAACCTACAAAGAGATTAAAAAACCTCAGGAGTCTCACAATGGCTTTACTTACCTCTTCCCTTTCCTGCTTTGTTTTGTGTTTTTTTTGTTCAGAGTTTGACCTGTCTGTGTTTGGAAAATCTCCCAACCCCGCTGCCCTCTTGCCCTCGTCTTTAATGAGTTTCTCCACCTTCAAGTGAAGCCCAGCAGGAGCTGTAATGCCAGAAGGACATGGATGGTGTTGACTCAGTATCAGCTGCAGAGACCTCCTCTCCTCACGTTAAGCGGCAAACGTATGTACCGCAAAAAGCTGCACGGTAATCCTTATTGAAGAGACGTGTAGATCTAAAGGGTTGACCCGCCGAATGACAGATTAATCCCACCCAAACAAACAGCATTCATCATCCCCCCACCAAATCTTCATCACACACTGAACCGCACACCACTGCCATTACGTTTGTCACAAAAAATGGACACCACATGGAGAAGGAAGAGAGGTAGACCACACCAAGCACTTTTAGACCCTTCTGTCTCGTTGCTGATGGACTGCATGGAGCGACGGCCGTTATCCTTTTGGAAAGCCCCCATGCGGCAGACAGACTAACGTGAGAATAGACCTTCATAAGAAGGGGGGGGTGAGCCCTCTGTGAGCGTTCCGTGCGACGAGTCCAATAGTGGAAGACCAATTTGGCCGCATGAGTTGGGTCCCAGCCGGCACAAAGTCGCTTTCACTTTGCAGAGCACTGATGGTGAAAATGTAGGTGAGTACCATGAGGATGAACCGGGATGAAAGAACGCCACAAAAAAGCCCGATCAAAACGAATTGTCATCCATCATTTGGCAGCTTTCATTCCGGAAGACTTTGGTGTGATCATGCAGGCCAAAAACTGGGAACAATGCATGGAAAATAAATTGAGACAAATTGAGAAAAAATGAGAGTGAGAAGACAGGCTTGGTGCTTAATGGTTTTGGCAACCATGCTAATAGGTGTCAATCTCAATTGTAAGCATTTCAGAATTGAGCTGGAAAGCAATTTCCGCTTGCGCCTTTGCTGTAAATCTAGAACTTATCCTCCTAGAGATGGTCCAGGCTCCTATAATGTTTGAAACGGGCTCTTGTTAGAGATTTTGAGCGGTGCTGTGGTGGATGGTGTTACGGAATGGCGATGTAATCGGTCCAAAGAGATGGGTCGCACAGGTGCATGATGGTAGGCAGTGGAGAAAAGAACGTCCAGGTAGAATGCCAGATCGGACATAGAGCCCAGGAAGGGGCCAGGTGTAAGCTATCACCTAAAGACACAAAAAGTGTCACATTCTGGACAAGCATGTACTTGTGTGTCTTCGGTTACAGTAATAGATTGTATTCAAATCATTTATATAAAGATATGTATACATTTAAAATACAGTTCAATAAGTATTAAATATTTCCAGGGTCGTAGCATGAAGGAATCCATGGATCTAAGTGAGAAATCAGACATATTTGTACAAGGTGTTCACACTGTCAAAACCACAAGTAACAACAGTAATGTTGCGACATATTTAATACAATGTGAAATAACTGTTTTATATATGTTTATACAGTAGACTATATTTTAAAATGTAACTTATTCCTGTAATGGCATAGCTGCGTTTTAAGCAGCCATTATCCATTATATTTCAGTGTCTACATGATTCTTTCAGAAAACATTACAAATGTGATATTTGGTGCTCAAGAAACATCTGTCCCGCGTTAATTATTTTTGAGAAACCTTGTTACATATTTTTGATTCTTTGAATAGAAAGGCTAAAAGAAAAAGCATTTATTTCAAATAGAAATTTTGTGAAAACATTGTCTTTACTGTCAACTTTTGATGCATTTTTGCAGATTTTGTTTTTTATTTTACTCTAATGAAAAGTAAGCTTTGCTATAACTGAAATGAAATACATTTTAAAATATATTCAAATTGAAAACACTTATTTAAAAAATTACCATAATAATATAATTATTAATTTTAAAACAACATCAAAGATGGTCATGAAAAAATCGTGTTAGGTTGTTTTCACAAAAAACCGCTTACATTTTAAGTGAAATACATAAATAATACAAATGTATTATATAACCTTGTTAAATGTACATATTCACATTATAACAGAAGATAGAACAGTGATGTTTAAAGAATTACTGTCACAAACTGTTCTGCACTCTTAAAAATATAGGTTCTTTATTGGCATTGGTTCCATGCATGAACATTTAAAATCCATGGAAACTTTCCCCAAAAGGTTCTTTAGATTATTAAAATGTTCTTCACACTTCTTCACAAAAATTTGTTTTTTCTTTTTTTTTTTTTTTTTTTGGAGTGTAATACATTATTTTTAATCTGAACATTAAATCTAAAAATCTTCTGTTTCTTTAGTCTTCATTACCACCAATAATAATTATCTTGAAACAAAGTGTTGTATTTCACAAGCTTCAGCCTTTTATTTTGGTGCTCAAAAAACCACAAAGAAAGGAAAACAGATATGTTTTCTAAGGAAGTATTTGAATACCTTTGGGTCTGAAACCGAAGGAATATGTGAGATAAGAAGAGTAGAAGACCTCTCGATGTGCAGATACAGACAGTGTGGTAGTCCTTCAGCAGCACCCATCACACTTCATTGGTGTGCTTCGGAATGTAAAGTCTAGAATCTCCCAGAATTCCCACAACACAGGTTCAGCTGAGACAGAGAGCTGTTTCTTAGTACCTGGGAGTGTTCCACTAACATCAGCCATGTCTCATGTAGGCTATATAAATTCAATTACTCTTACCCGTATTATATATAACATTACATCACAGATGTGGAAATAACATGTTTCAGGGAGCAAAAGATGATACCAGCTGTGGATTGTAGTTGTGGTCACTCAAAATGAGTTCTGCATCGCGTGTTTGCATGTTTGATCTAAAAACAATGTGTTATGCTTTAGGCAGACTCTGTTTTGTCTAGGTTTTCACTGACAATTCTGATCTCTAAATGACAAACTTCACCAACAAAGAAAGAAGAAGAAGAAAGAAGGAGAATAAATAATTTAGCTCTGTGTTATCATAAACCTGTCTGTACATCATTTATTGAAAAGCCAGCTGTCATAACACCAAAGCCACGTACATCTGATAGAACCAGGGAGTGGCATGTTTTATTCTCCTTGGTCAAACTATTCAGACATCAAATAGGAAGCATAACCAATTTTTTCTGCACAAACACACCAAAGCGCAGCATCGTTACTGCATAATTAATTCCTCATCAAAGCGCTGGAAGGAGCAGGAAGAGGAATTTCTCTCCCCATGCGTGAGTACAAGCAGGCTAATTTAGGACATACCAGACGGCCCAAAACACACTCATTACACGCTGAAATAAATCACCTTCCAGCAAAATATATGGAGGCCTAATATTGTTCTAAAGAGAAATGCATAATTTTCCAGAGATACAAATGTTACAACACAAGCAAGTTTGCAGTTTACACCTTTGACCAGAAAGAAATTCACTGGAGGCGTCTGATGAGTGCTGATTCAGTAAAACAGCTGAAAAAAAATCCTGTGCACAACCCCAGACACAACTTTAAGGGAATGTTCTGGCTTCTAAACAATTTCAAGTCTATAAACAGCATCTGTGGCACATTGTCGACAACCACAGACATAACACTAGAATTATCTGTAGTAGTAAACGGCATGTCACAGACTCTGATTATGGCAGAAAATAATCATGACTTGTGCCTCAGTTTGTAAAAACAAAGAACATTTGAATTTAAAATACTTAAATGGAAGTCAAAGGTTTGAGGCAGATTTGCAGGTTGTGTTTTCTGTACCAATCAATCAATCAATCAATCAATATGTACTATTTGAACCAAAGTTGTTGAAATCAGTTTTTTTTTTTTTTTTTTCATTTTGATACCAAGGACCCCGATACATTTTGTATAAAATATAAAAATATAAAAGGCAGTTGTATATATTTTAATATATAAAATACTAATTTACACACCATGTGAGAAAAACAGGGTTTTATGGGTATTCTTACAAGACAAAGTTTTTTTTATCATTTTTTCCTACTCACTATTATTATTTATATAATAATAATATTATATAATATTATTATATAATATTTATATTATAATATAATTATTAATAAATATAAAACTATAAAAACTATATTGTGTTAAATATTTAATTACTTAAATATTATAGAATTTATTAGTTTAATGTTTAATTATTTAATTACTTTTATAAATATAAATGTTTTTAAAAAAAAAAAAAAAAAAAAAAATTACACAGAACTTTGACAGCCCTAAAAACCCTAAAAGCCCTAAAAAACAGTGACCCCTCAGCACCACCTTGTGGCCCCCTGGGGGTCCCGGGACCCCAGTTTCCTGTTGATGATTCTCATTGTAAACAGTCCTGGATTCATGTGCATATCATGTGTACTTTACATGTTTTACTGGTTTAAAATGGCATGATGGGAGATGAAAGACTTCTTGACTTTCCATAGCAAGGTTAGTAATCAGCTTTACCACATTAGCATCTTTAATGTTTATGACTTGAGGCTATACATTCGAAACGGTGTATTTAACAGCTTTTTTGCTGAAATGCCTTGCCCGATAGACTTCCATTGTGTATTATTGTAAATTTAATACATGTATGATGAATACAAATGTAAACATGTAAAGAAACTCACCATAGAGGATCGTCACCATGGCTACTGGCATTAACAAGGATACCCAGAAGCATGTCTGTAATGGCTAAAGACCTCAAGAAGTAATTAGTGGCAATCTGTAACTTCCTCTCCAAGCTCACCGCCATGATGACCAGGATGTTACCTGTCACCGTGATGATTATGACCAGAGAAATCAAAAGTGCCACCCAGTTCTTCTGGACATACTCAGAGGTCAAATGGTTTGACCTGTTTCTGTCTTCACTACCATTGTAATCCATTGAGTTATTAAGAACTGCATTACCCAGAGACACCTTCTGCTCCATGAGCCAATGTTCGGTGCTTTTGTCTTTTGAAATCTCAGCTGATATCCCGGAGGACCTGAGTTCAGCAGTCGTCCCATTCAGGGCCATTAACGGACTATTTTTTCAAGCGCGACATCGATTAATTTGTGGAACCCATAGTCCATATGAAGCATTGCACTCCAAGTCTGCGCAACCCAAAATGTTCCAGTTTGAGACTGACAACATGTTCACAGTCACCTTGAAGAGCCTCCTGTTTTCTACACCCCCGTTGATGGTTGTTGTACGCGGATGTTTAGAGCTCCACAATCCAGATGGATTGTAATTCAGAATAGAGGAGGCAACTTTACAGCCGCATTTACAGTGTGAGAGAAAGACAGAATGAGGGCACACGAGAGACTGGAATGCACTGATGTTTCATCCTTGCATGCTTACAGCTGTCCTGGTTTAAACAAAACATGACAAACACAAAACAAGCAATCTTATGCATTGCATCATTCCCCTATGAACGCAAATTGCATGCAGCCAAAATTAAGAAAATTCAGACTGGTGGCTTCTGCAGCTAGACTCATTCACCAATGCAGAACATCAAACTCTGTTTATGTTGTGTTTATATACATTACCGCTTAATCTGGAGGAGTTTTTCTGTTTCCAGTCACCTCGAACACCAGAGCTGGAGAATGAGCCACTGATGATGCGTGCCTCTCACATCAACCCAACATGTGGTCCTGTTCCATTCATTCTTTCTCTTCTCCTTTCAGTACTTCAGTCTCTTATCTCCCTCCCTCCCTCCCTCGCTCCCTCGTTCCCTCTCTCCCTCCCTCTCTCTCTTTGCAGATAGTTCTCTCCAGCTGTAACTGAAGCCAGACTGTTTGAGCTCCCATCAGAAAGACTTGCCTCTGAGTGGTCCCTTTGGTGCTTTTCAGCTGCAACAAAGACATATGAGCACACATTTATACAGATATTCAAATAAGCACTTCAGGCTGGAAACTGAAAGGGGATCTGAAGGAATATCCCATTTTACCTTTTAAACTTGTATTGTATATCCAGGAAAAACAGCAAATATTACAAACATAAAGCAATATTTAGAATAAATCAGGTGTTTACGGCAGTGCCAACCAGGTGGTGTTCTCCACAAGTGGCTAGTTAAACAACAAATACAACAGAATTTTACTGTGGATGGCATTTGGACCATCAGTTATCATTTATGTGTATATATAATTTACCCTCATGTTGTTCCAAATCTGTATGCATTTCTTTCTTCTGTGACAAAAAAAAAGACAAAAAAGTTATCTTTTTTTTTGAAAGTCAATGGGGCCAATGTTGTTGAATCCCAGCATTCTTCAAAAAATCTGTTATATTTTAGAGTTTTAAGAACTGTCCAGTGTCTTTTAGTAGATTCTTAAAAGCATGACTTTTATATTTTTATTTGCTGCCTTTAACATCACACAGATTTGTAACCATGCATTTACTGTGAAAACAGGAGATTGTGTCATTAATTAAGCAAATATTTATAAAAAGAGCATGATGTCATCCTGCGAAAGGTGTTCCACTGATCCCTCTTCCTCCTGCAGGATATAACCTGAAATAATCCAGGTAAATTGATAAATTTCCACAGAAGATCTCTGTCATCACAGGATATTAATAATGCATTATTAATACACATCATGAATTAATATTTAAAATTTTCCAAGAATACATCCTCACTTTTATTAAAAATGGGGGTGAAAATGAGATACCTCTTCCTCTAGGCAAAATTGGGAGAGATGGATAGAGGTAAAAATTGGAGAGGGGTTAGAAATAGATACAGAAAGGAAAGAAGAATAAAAATAACGCAGGACTGAGTAAAAACTGGGCAAACACGGTGTGAGAAAGAAAAGTAACAAGGTGAGACAAACTGAGAGTGAAAAGAGGGAAAGCAGAAAATCCATACAACTTTGGTCCTGCTAATTCTACAAGGTTTGTGATGAAAAAAGGCAAAGTTAAGGATGAGCCAGAGAGGGTGGAAGGGAGGGCAAACAGATGTACAGTAGCAGAAGCGAAGTGCTCAAACTGTAGAGGACAGAACAGGGGAAAAACTCCACCTTGTCTGTCTCCATCCATATAAATGATGGATCGCTCGGCTGGCAGACAGACTGATGGAGCATTCTCTTTCACTCACTCCTCGGTAATGGAAGGAAGGAGTGTGTGTGAGCATAAGAAGAAGCTGGATCAAGAGTGTGTGTGTGTGTGTGTGTGTGTGTGTGTGTGTGTGTGTGTGTGTGTGTCAAGTGGCCCCCGGCTGTCCTGTAATTGCTCACCTGGGAGCAGTAGGAGACAAGGAGAGTGAGAAGCAGTTCAGGTGTCAGACTCTGTTCTGCACACAATGCTGTGATAATGAACCTCATCAACGTTCCAAAACTCACCAGGCCTGGAGAACATGATACGTTTAACTGCAGGAGGTCTGGAAAAAGCATGAAACCAAAGCTGTACTGTACTGCTTAGTGCCCAAATGAAAAAGTAACAAATTTGCAAAAAAAAAAAAAAAAATTTCATCCTGATTGTGATCCGTTTGATACAGAATCCTAGACATGCACAGCTGGTGCTTGAGGCAAATAAAGGACAAAGCACAAAACATCAGACAAAGGAGAGAGTTTGAAATTATCAGAGATTATCTGGTAATGCTTTACGAAAAGGTGTATTAACAGTATATGATTTTTATGTATCATATTTTTGTAACATATGATACATCAGGCTTTTATGGCTCATACAGTATGATGTTATGAATATGGAGAACATGGAGCTCAATGCCTCGTACACACCTCAGTTGTATGCAGAGGCCCAAACTGAGCAAAAAATATGCCATTTTGCGGGGGGGGAGGGGGTTACTTACTGATCATTAAAAAAGTAAAAGTTCATTAAATTAAATTTTTTTTAAAAAATAATCAATATTAATTTACAGCAATGAAGACTGTGGCTTTACATACACATATGCACATATATTCTACAAGTGTAACAACATTAAGCACATTCTAATTGCAAACATTGCTATTACTCATGAATCGCTGCTGACTCCTTTACTTCCCACAAGCACAGTGCGATCTAACACAGTCGACAGGCCTCCACCAGCTGGGGAGACTGTTGGCTTTCATTTATCTGATAAATACTTCATGGCTACCAATTAGCACATCCCATGTGTATTCAGATACAAGCCCTCAATCACATTAAAATCTGTTTTAATTATATTAGCGGCTTACGCAAGTAAGGAAGATGTGTGTGTGTGTGTGTGTGTGTGTGTGTGTGTGTGTGTGTGCTGGCTGGCTAGAGGGAGTGCTTGTGTAAAAGATGTGAGGGTCTCAGTAGTTTGAGGTTGATAGTTCATTCCACCAGAGAGGAACTGAGAGGGTGAGTTTTTTGGAGAGTGGCTTTTAGCTCCTGAGCTGGGCTGGCTGGGGAGAGGGAGCGTATACTATACTTGTAGGTGTGACTTGTGGTAGGGAGGTGCTTTTCCAGTGGCAGTCCTGCAAATCCAGCATCACAACCTTAAATTTGATTCTGGCCTTAACTGGGAGCCAGTGGAGTGAGATCAGGATGAGTGTGACGTGGGTTCTCTTTGGCTGATTGAAGACCAGATGTGCTGCTGCATTCTGGATCATCTGCAGAGGCGTAGTGGCACTGGCTGGAAGGCCTGTCAGTAGAACATTGCAGTAGTCCAGTCTGGAAATGACAAGAACTTGGACAAGGAGCTGCAACACATACTCTGACAAAATGGGTCTGATTTTCCTGATGTTGTAAAGTGCAAACAAGGTTGTTGAAATATGCGTGTAAATAGCTATGGATGATGCCCCTTCATCTAAGCCATTGTTTCCTGAATCTGTTCCTGGAGGCACACCAATACTCCACAATTTTAAATTCTTCCTAATCAAACATACCTAATTCAACTAATCAGCATGTTAAGAGACTCCAAAACCTGAAATAGATGAGTCAGATAATGGAGACTGGAGATCTGTTGGTGTGCCTCAAGGAACAGGGTTGGGAAACAGTGATCTAAGCAGATGTTTGAAAGACTGTCAGAGATACAAGTTTATACAGGGGGGTCATCAGGTTGAAATGAAAGAGCTGCACATCATCTGCATAGCAGTAGTAGGAGAAGCCATGTGCCTTTGTGCCAAGTGAAGTTGTTTAAGTGAAGAAAAGTAGAGGACTGAGCACTGAACCTTAATGCACCCCAACTTGGAGCACAGCACCAAAGCTTGGCTTCAATATCTGCTAAAGTTATCAAAATTATTTCAGAATCAGACTTATACAAGAGAAATCCTTCTTGTGGCCTTAAATAGGACTTACATATATGGAATATTATCATCAAAAAAGGATAACTTGAAGACTGGGTCTGTAATGCCTTTTATGACATTTACTCATTCCCATGAATTTTTAAATTTTATTTTGGGATAAAGGGGTTCTTTAGGGTTCTCTGTTGGATTATGAATTAAACAGGTTTTTTTAATTATTAATTTAATTATTAAAAAAATAATTTAACTTCTTTCAAACTTCTAGGCTTCTTTATTATTCTGTATCATTTATCTTTTTGCATATATGGAGAGATATAAACATATATATATATATATATATATATATATATTATATATATATATATATATATATATACACTCTCAGAAATCAAGGTACAAAAGCTGTCACTGGGGTGGTACCTTTTTCAAAAGTTACATGTTTGTACTTAAAGGGTCCATTTTGGTACATTAAAGGTACATATTAGAACCATATTTAACCAGATTAATATGGAGAGGCACTCTCATTACAGACTTTGGTTTATGTGTTTTTGACTTTCACTGCACGGTACATGACGTGAGAACTGTTTGCTATTTAGGTTTATACATTAGCATGGACTCACTAACTTCTAGCCAGAGATACCTTGCTGAAGCACAAGATGACATTAACGTTCTGCTTGAGGTTTCACCGCAATGTCATCACAAGGGGCATTGCACAAGACCCGGGCCTTATGCATAGGCAGTCCTGATGGGCCCCGATGAAAATATCCAGGTAAAATAAAATATATTTCATACTTTTCAAGGGCCCTCTCTTCCTTTGGGGCCTGGTAATGAGTATTGGTTTTACCCCCAGTCCGACCCCCCCTGCCGAACTGTCATGTGCGTGTCTGGTCTTCTTCTTCAGCCAGCGTGTGATGTGTCTTCTTCTTCTTCTTGCTTTACAGTATTGTAGATAGAGTGTCAATGGTCCCTTTGAGAGATAGGTGGCGGTAATGGACTTATAAGTCTGCGATCCACCGTAAAACAAGAAGAAGAAGAAGACATGTCAGGCGCCGGCTGTTGAGAACACACTCAGGACGCGCTCAGGACAGTTCAGACATTGCGGTGAAAATCAGAGGTAAAAGACGATATAAATACTGTTCAGTTTCTTGCACAGACGGATCTTTTTGTGTCTTACTCATCAATGTATCATCACAAGCCGCAGGGTTTAATTTGGTTTTATTTGTGTATGTTTTTTTGACTCTCAAAGCCTTGATTCCCATTCACTTACATTATATGACTGACAGAGTGCATCGGTTTGAGTTAAAAATATTCATTTGTGTATTTTCATTTTTGGGTGAACTATTCCTTTAATGAGAGAATGACAACCAGAAAATTAACGTTTTTTTTTTTTTTTTTCTGTGATTGGGGTTGAATGCACTAAACTTATTTTGTTCTGTTTTGGTTGTATTTAGGAAATGGGATAAAATAAAATAACATTGCCTATCCTCCAGGATAACTGGAATTAGTGTTACAAGTATCCTAGGCACATCATTTTCCCATTTTTGTAGCATAAACACCATCAAACAGATGTGAGCTTCGGATCTTCCAATGTTTCTCTATGGTGCTGAAACCTAAAGATGTCTGAGTTCCACTCCCCATGCAACTGATACTCGACTGATACTTCTGATTCTGATTCTGATATAGGCCTGTGTTGTAGCACAGTGTGTGAGGAAGGATGGGCTGCCCATGGAATCAGATTTATTATATCAGAGTGGATTTATTAGGAAAGTCAAAAGAGGAGAGGACGAAATAAAGATAAAAATAATTGACACCCCGGTAGAATAGTGGGAGAGTGTTGGGTTGGAAAGGGAGCTGGAATCTACAATTACCAAGGCAACAGAGAGTAATTTCTGTTGACACAAACTGATGAACAAGTTTGTTTAGCACTCATGTCACCATGTCTGTTTCTTTTACACCCATATCAGTAGCATCTCTCTCAACATCGGAAAATTGATAATTGAGCAAAGCCGTTAAGGCACAATGTACAACCAGCTGTCAACTGAGCATATGACAAAAGCAGACATTTTTAAACAACAACATTCCCTTCAAATGATTCCACGCTGTGTGTTTTCAAAGACAGTCTTTTTTAGCATCAAATCCCTCAGGCAACAGTGGCTCCGTGCTAACAGTTACACATTGTATCTTTAATAGTGTGAAAGCAGCATGACTGATGCAGCACGTCTCATTCAGCAACTGACAAACTCAGAGCACAGAGATAAAAACACTCGGCACACTCGGTGAGTGAGTCTCCAGGGACCACCTGACACATTGCTCCATAACAGCAGGTGAGCTGGGAGGGGTGCGGACTGCGGAGACATCCTCAACCTCACCTCTCTCACCTTTCTCAGCAAAAGATTTATGAACCCCCGTCAGAGCCGCACAACTAATGAGGGATAAGATGGGCAACAGAGGGAGGGGGAGAGGGATGAATGGATTGAGAAAGGCTATAGGGAATATGATGAGAATAGTTAATAAAGGGATATGGCTTTTGGAGCGAGGTCGACTCTAAAGACTTAATTTGCGGCCTTTGGTCAGGGCAATTTTTAAGAATCGAGGTGCAAGTGAGATAACTGCATCCATCTGTGCTTTTTTACCATCCATTTGAAACCACTTGATACCCTGTGCAGGGCCCTGTTTTAGTTTTTCCCAAATTCTATTTTATATTTTGGACAGTTTCTGTGTTTACATTTTTTCTGAATTTGGTCTTAATGGTTTAACTTAATTTTAATCAAATTAATTCATAAAACTTAAAAATGCAAGACTTTTATTTGACACAGAGTTATATACAGCATACAACCTGCACTGAAATGTTTGCTCCTTAGAAAGTGCATAAAATATATGAAGGATAAACATAATAATGAAAACGGAAACCTGAAATACTCCAAAGACTGTACTGAACACAACAGAGCTTATACAACAATAATAACTAGTCAAATGTAAAGGAAATATCCAAAATTAAGAATGTTAAAACAGTAACAGTATAATAGTCAATAAACAGTATAATAGTTAATAGTAAACAGTAATAGTGCCCTATATAATATATATATATATATATATATATATATATATATATATATATATATATATATATATATATATATATATAGGGCACTATTATATATATATATATATATATATATATATATATATATATATATATTCAAAAACTCTGTATCTGTTCAAAACTGTCAATCAAATGAATGCATAAAACAGTTTAATTAATCTTTTAAAATTTAATTTATGTCTAATACTCACAGACACTAGTCCATATTGTGGTTTGATTAAGTGTACAACCCTATTTTTGATAAATTTATCCAAATTTTGCCCTATTCTGTTAGACAGTGAATTCCATTTTAATGAATAGATTCAGCGAGTCAGTTTGTTTTCCGCATAGTGTAAATCATAGGGCCCTATTTTTGTCACCTAAATTCACAGGGCAATGAAGTGAATGATACATTCTGATATTATAAGAATTGTTTAAATCCACAAATTACTTTCTGAAAAGTTCCCACAGTCAAATGCAAATCTCCAATATAAAATGTTCCAGGATGTCATTTCAACTTAGTTCCAGTGAGTTAACAGGCAAAGCCCTGAAGAAGTTCTTCTCCAAAAGCTGAGGATAATTTTAGCCTCGGGGGCGTATCAACCTCAGCACTGCAAGAAAAAATTCAGAGGCCCCACTCCACCAAAAATAAACAGGTAAATATGAACAAGCCTGTGGCATGGTGGGAAATTATGCAAATTTTATTTCCACTGAGGTGAATCTTGACTTGAGCTATACCGATCGAGGAAATTAAAATACCACAGTAGCGACTGGCTGTATTTTCAAAAAGAGCAGTTGTGAAACATCTCTGACTAAATCATTCTCACAACTGCTAAATGTGCGTGTTCACAATCGTGCCATCACTATATCAAACAGATGACTAGATTTTATATATTTGTCCAAAAGCATCAACTTTAAAATTGCATAGTTTTTGTCTGATAGAGGTGAATGTCAGTAAAAATATCCTTAAAACCCTTAAAGACAAGATATTTAGACTTATATTCAATATATCTTGTTTGTTTCTTTGCCAGTGGAATGTGTTAAAAACAAGCTTCAATAAAGATACATTTGAGTTTGTTTTTCTTTTGCTTTAAGATGTTTATAGCTTTTTTTAAAGTAAAAATGAGAAGTAAAACAAGAAGAAAAAAACAAGGGGATGAAAAAATCATTTAAAAAATATTTTATTACACACCACATACCACCATAACTGCATTTCATCATAACTACTAATAAAAATGTGTCTTTTTAAAGAATTATTAGATTAATCCCAGGCATGCAAGAAGAAGAGCATCTAAAGTTGTATGAGGCCAACTACTGTGGGACGTAATTAAAAAAATATGAAGCAGCGCAGGTATCGATTCACATTCAGTACAGATAGATGAGCTGAAGAGGTTATGTATGCTCACAGAAGGGACCATATCAACATGAGTTTGCATGATTCCATCTTCAAACTTCAACGTATTCCCATAAACATTTAAACACATTCCATAGCCCTTTAGGGATTATGATGGAACATCTCTAAGATTGCATGAAATTAAAACTTGTTCATATGAAACAGTTTTTTAATAGGTTGGTTTACATCACCCTTGGCAAAGAAATATATTGTTTTAATTTATTTAAAGCATGACGCATTTGAAACAGGCAGCCTGAAGCCAAACGCTTCCACTCAAGCACTTATCTGAACACTGCATTTTAAAGACAATTCAACTGATTTCAAATCAACACTAATACAACATCTTTACAGAAGTGGATTTATCAGTCAATTAATATTTGCATCTAATATCAATATTTACATGAGCTAGCACAACAGAGGTTTGGCTGGTTAGCATGATCCTGTTAGGAAGAAAAAACATTACTGGTGTGCATCTTGAGACAAATCAATAGTACTAAGATATTTTAAAATATGTCAGTGCAAGTTTCTTTCTTCAGTACAGTTAAAACAGAACAGGCATGCATTTTAGTCTGGGACTAGGCTTAAGCCTTGTCTGTGTAACCAGGGGTTAAAGGAATAGTTCTAGCTAATCAGTTGGTGACTGACTAAATATAAGCAAATATGGCATAGGCTATTTTGCCCATAAGTAATCTAGCCTTTAATATCTTTAAAATGTTCTGTTAACCTGGTAAATTTGGTAAATCTGTTAACTGAATAAATATATAACTCAGTATCATCAGCATAACAGTGGAAACTAATCCAGTGTTTTCTCATAGTATTTCCAAGAAGCAGCACACACACACATATATATCTATATTATATATATATATATATATATATATATATATATATATATATATATATATATATATATATATATATATAAACAGCAGAAGGCCTAACACAGATCCTTGCAGCAGCACTCCATATTTTACAGCTGTAAGGTTAGTTGCTTTCTCATTTACAGAGACACAGTGGTAACTGTCAGATGTATAGGATTTAACAACCCCATTCCTGGGGGGCAAGCCCTGCAGAGTTTAGTTCCAACCCTGCTCCAACACATATATCAAGTAGTTTTCAAACAAGCCTGAAGGACTTGATTAGCTGAAGCTCTCTTAACTCTGCAGGGCTGTTTGGCACCCCTGATCTAAACCATCTTAATGACTGTTCCTGAATACCAATGTCATTCTAATCCTATGTAAAAGTATGTCATGATCTATGATGTCAAACACTGCACTAAACTCGATCTAAGCAGCGAAATGCAGTCTTAGTCAGATGCTAGAAGCAAGTCATTTGTAACTTCACCAAGTGCAGTTTTAGACATTTTAGACAAAAATCTAATATTTTAAACATAAATAATATATCACATACGTCCAGGGGGTCCTGCACCAGCTGGGCAACCAATAGGAATGCTACTGGATAGTTGAGGTATCACAGACCTCAAACTGTGAGCTGTCAAATTCAGAGCACTTTCCTTTAGAGAAAGTAAAATTCTCACTACAGGACCAACTCTAACATGAAAGATGCTTCAAAGGACTTACCATGGAAGTACATGTTCTACATTTCAAAAAATAGACTGTGACAGAGTCTGTGGGTGGAATCAATCATCATCCTCTGAGACACTTCAGTATTTTTATTGTTTTCTGCAGCCACTGCACCGGTGGCTCCATGTCAGACTGAGAGAACACCAATAACACACATATTCCCTGTGAGTGCTTGTGCGTTTACTTGAAAGGGAAATGGTGCATTTCTCTTCAGGAGAACAGAGAAGACATCCTGCAGCGACACTCCCTCCCACCGGAAAAGAGAAGGAGGGGAGGGAGGGATGAAGAATAAGGGGTGGGAATTTCTTTTAATGATACTGTGTGTGTATACATATGTGGCAAAAGATATGAGCAATATGTCTGAGACATTCTTTACCCCCAGAAAGTCAGGTCTCCATACATTTCAACAGTATAAATACAGTCCCACATAAATACATCCTCCACTTAAGAAATCAAATAAACAATAACATTGACAAAAACAACAGCAGGTAGTAACACTGACCCGATCTAAAACAATGTAACCAAAAAAAAAAAAATCCAACAATATGTTAGTGGACTGGTTTGATGGGCTCTGCAGGTGAGGTTGATTCACATGAAATGAAAGTGGCACCCATGCAGACACACATGTGCTTTAACAATCTGAAAGCACTGATGAGACAGAAGGAACAGGGAACCACAGAGAGACAGAAACGAGAGATGACAGAAGCTTGACCAGGACACAGGGTTGTGGAGAACTCTACTGGTGGTCTAAGACTAGACAAGCTCAAGTAGTGGGCTTAGATTTAGTTCATATAAGATGGTGTGAATAGTGATGTGGCTTGTAGGTTTGCTTTGTTAGATGGGGAGCTGGAACTTGACATCAACCTGGGCCTCTTTAGCCAATGATACAATTTCAGAAAGCTTTACAACCTAGAGGAAAAGAGAGAGAAAGGTATGGTAAAATGTTCAACAGTTGACCTTTAATTATGATCAGCTTAATTATAACACAGTTAAAAAGCAAAAAGTGATGATTGTTACATAACGGTATATATAAAAACTCTATATGTTCTGTTTGGCTGTCATCATGATCATCCAGCGGTTCAGCTGTATGATCACTTCCACCATTCAGAGGTGGAAAGATAAATTGCTTGTAGCTGGAAATCTGGTTTGTATAGTCATTGTATAGTAATAATTAGATTTGCTTTGATTCTATTTCATGCAAAGTTGTATGGACTGCAACATGTGCTTTTCATTTTTCCTTTTGTACACTTACCCCCTTTTAAATGACACTGGTGCAATTTGTTACCCTTGGTTATTGGATTAGGTGGCATGGATTAACAATGAACAGCATTTTTTTTTTTTTTTCACAGCATTAATTAATCTAGATGAATTTATTCATAATTTATTGGTTTGATTGTTTGTTCACTCACAATACATTAAAGCCATTTATAATTTATACTTGAACGATGTATTATGTATTTATTTTTATTTATAACTTGAAATATTAAAGTAATATATGTAGAAATTAATATTATCCAAGTTTATTAAAAGCTGTAAAAGTATGTTTCATTGTTAGTTCATGCAACCTAAAGAATGAACTACTATTAATGAACTGAACCTTGTTGAAAAGTGTATGCATGTGAATTTTTATTCTTTATTTCCCCCCAAAAAAGTGTAAATGTTGCTATTTTAAACATTAATGGCAGGTAAAGTTGTGGGAAATTTTCTCCTGTCTCTCGAGAATAAATTATATGGGTTTGGAACAACGACTAAATGATGACAGATTTTTTTTTATTTTTGGGTGAACAACTACTTTAAAATCTCATATTTCTTTGGACTATCAATTTGATTCCTGAACCATGATGGACAGATTATTCTTCATGTCACTTTGGATTTGCTCATATGCATGCATAAATAAGAGTAACGCACCATTTTGGCTGCCTCATCCAGATCATCACAGGCCAGGATCTTCAGAGGGCTGGCAGCGATCAGAGCCTTGGCATCGTCTACTCTTGTTCCTGGAGATCAGACAAGCGTAATGAGAGTAAGATGAAGGACAGAAAACATGAGCCACCTGCACTAATATGCCTTTCCAGACACCTTTTTCCTTTCTGTCACCCTTTTGTCAATGTTTCTACTCTCCCAGACGTTTCTAGGTCTTATTGGGGGATTTGTGCAAACTTTTCTTGATATAGATGGTACAGTTTTCACCTAACAAATTTTCCAGGACTTTTCCATGACCTTTCTAGTCATCTGTGTTTACTGGATAAGGATTTTCAATAATTCTTTAAATTCAGACTTCTTCTCTAAAGTATTCTAAGAAGCATGTTCTCTGAAAAAAGAAACTGAAACAACTTCAACATCATAATGGCTGCAATCAAGTTTTACTTTTTACAAGAGCAACATCTAACCAATGACATAAATTTAAAGTTGTGTGTAACTAGAAAAATCTATATTTATCTATATATGCCATTTCTCTTTTCCCAGGCCTTGGAAATATACTATTTGAAAATATCCCCAAATATTTCCAGGTTTTCCCATGACCAAACGAACCTCTGATATGCCTGATAAGTTCTATTCATGTGATTTTCTAAGGAAACCTGAAGTGCTTGTTCTTACAGGCATAACTGATAATATGATCCAGTTGTTCAGATCAGCACTCACCCGCACCATCAATCATAATCATAGTATTAAGTTCGATCTCTCTCACCTTGTAACCGTACTACGATGGGGATTTTCAGTTCTAAGTCAGTGACAGCAATAATAATGCCCTGTGCGATGACATCACAACGCATGATGCCACCAAAGATGTTCACCAAAATAGCTTGGACCTGTTACAGAGAACACAGACAAACATTTTCTGACATAAGAGGTGCAATACAAAGAGCGGCAATAAACACAGAAGCCAATGTAATTCCTTTGATTATGACAGTACCTTTTTATCAGACGTGATGAGCTTGAAGGCCTCCGTCACCTGCTGGGCAGTGGCTCCGCCTCCAACATCCAGGAAGTTAGCAGGTGTTCCACCATGCAGTTTAATGATGTCCATAGTTGCCATAGCGAGTCCAGCCCCATTGACTAAACACAGATGACATCACATGTGTAGATTCACACATATTCAATATTCAAACTAATTATAATGGTACAAATCATACCTAGTTTACTAAAAGTAAAGTAAGTTTTTTGTACTGACCTAGACAGCCAATAGTGCCATCTAGGCCGATGTAGTTGAGATCTGCTTTGGCTGCCTCTCTGTCTCTGGCGTCCTCCTGGGTCCAGTCTCGCATGTCAAACACTTTCTTCTGTCTAAAGGCAGCATTTGAGTCAAAGTTGATCTTAGCGTCCATACACATCACTGCAAAGCACATAAGAAATCATCTATGAATGCATAAATCTATGAGCCTGTTATAGAGCATTACAGTGTTGGGTAGAGCTGCACAACATTGGAAATAAACTGACATTGCATTTGTTTTTCTGCTATATTTACTGGATCTGAAAAAACACAGAAATTCCCACCAGATGACTTGAATAGCTCTATTTGATGCTATTATTCAATCTAAAATGATTGGAGGGATTTTTCTCGAGGAGCACAGAAAATAAAAATAATAATAAAAAAGCTGAAAATTACTATTTTGAGTTAGCATGAACTATAACAGTGTTTTTTATCATCTCAGAGTGGCTCAATTCACAGTAAACAAAACCAATCTGCTCTAATATGCTGAAACAAACCCTAGATCATGAGCTGCACACATGTAAATGAACACAGTGTCACGTTTAACTCACAGTGATGACAAATATTTGATTAAAATCGCCTTATCCAAAAAGCCATTCCATGATACTGATATTATTTTGTACAGCCCTAGGACTGGGTTCTTTAATGTATACATAATGATCTAAAGTGCAAGGTGTCTGCTTCAGGGTACCAATGCCAGATGAATCCTCCACCATTGGGTTGATCTCTACCATAGATGCATCATACTTGATGAACACATCATAAAGTTTCAACATGTTTTCTGCAGCTTCGTTGATCAATGCAGGGGGGAAACCCATCTTCTCTGCCACCTGAGAGAGAGAAAAAGTAGAATAAAAAAAATTTTCAAGCAGGGGTCAGTGTGGGAACTGTCTTGCAGAGCTATATAATACTCTGCACCTCACCTTAATAGCCTGATCCATCTTTATTCCCTCCATGATATCAATAGGCTCTTTCACAATGGCATCAGGATTCTCTGCAGCCACATCCTCAATGTTCACGCCTCCCTGAGAACTGCCAATCAGCACAGGGCCCTGTAGAGGGTGAAGCAGAACCTATGTGATCATTTTAAGGCCAAGTGAAACCAGTAAAGTGCTGGCTCACAACACTGTAAAAGTTGCCCTCTACTGGCCACTCTGCTTACTGCAGCATGTAGAGCGGTGACGTCATTTTTGAACTTGTAAAAAGACTTCCTGTAATTGGATGCACACATATGCAAAGCAGTTTCATAGATAAACCACACAGTATGGACCTCTCACCTGGAAGGACCTCTCCATGGTGATGGCAAAATAATACTCTCTGCGCGGGTATCTGCGCTCGCAGATAAACACCTGGTTACAGATCCGCCCTGCCTCTCCTGTCTGCTTAGTGAACAGCTTCTTGCCAATCATCTTAGAGGAGATATCTCTTGCTTCCTCTGGCCTGCAGACACAATGAGAAGACAAAAAGGAAATTGGAAAAGTAATAAAGTGATGTACAATAAAGCAGGCACAAACACTCACGAGTAAACAATTCTGACTCCGCCTTTCAATCCTCCCTCAAAAGAGCCTTTGCCTCGACCACCCCCCAACACTTGGGCTTTAACCACCAGGTCTTTAGAGCCTGAAAAAAAGAGAAAGAATAAACAAGAATGAAAAAAAAGCCTTGAATAATGCCAACCAAACAGACACAGAAGTACACGAAACATATGGCCACGCTCAAAGGCCATTAGCAAACAAACAAAACCACTTAAGTTGACAGAGATGAAAAATTCACTACAGAACTGCTGCATCCTCAACCAGTGAGTCACACTGTAATTAGCTACAGTCTCTAAACCTGCACAGACCTGGTGTACAGACACACGGAACAGGCTTATGAAAGTCTGGAACTGATCGTTATGATAAATGTAATAACACATAACAGACCGGGAAGGATTAAATAGTTTTGATTCGCTAGGATTGAAACTGCATAGCCAGTTGTAAACAACAGACATATGACGCCAATAAGAATGATTTCGGAAAGCCTCAATTCCGCCTGCTTGGTAAAAACAACAAGGTGGAGTTTAATACAATTTCGACTGGGAATTTGGGAACTTTACAAGCCAACTTTTCAATAAACAGACATAACTACACATTTTATTAGTGGTATTGGTTAAGATGGTATCAATAAAAAATTGTCATTATTTACATTTTGTTCCAAGACCCATGTGAACAAGCAGATATTACGCAAAATGATCATGCTGCCTTTTTCCTGCCTAATGGCTTGAATTTGACTGTTCTTCACTACACTACTGTTCAAGTTTGAGGCATTGTTTTTTTAGTAAATTAATATTCAGCACGAATGCATTACATTTATAAAATGTGACAGCGAAGACATAATGTTACAAAACAATTCTGAAATGATTTGAAATAAATGCTGTTCTTTTGAACGTTCTATTCATCAGCAAATCCTTAAAATATGTATCACAGTTGCCACAAAAATATTGAGCAGCACAATTGTTTTCAACATTGGTAATAATAAGAAATGTTTCTTGAGCTCCAAATCATCATACTAGAATAATTTCCAAGAGATCATGTGGCACTGAAGACTGGAGTAATGATTGCTAAAAATGTCAGCTTTGACATCACAGATATAAATTACATTTAAAAAAAAAAAAAAAGTCATTTCACAATATTACTGTTTTTATCTTGATTCATGATTGCTTTCAATGTATGGAAAACAGCAGCATGAACATTCTGATGAACCTCGTTTTGTGCTCCACAGAACATCTGTTATAGGATTTAGACATCAAGAGGATGAGTAAATACTAACTGACAGAATTTTCAGCTTTGGGTGAACTAACCCTTTTAAAGTACCATGTTGGAGCTCTGAAAAAGGGAAGTACCCCACAGAACGCCACTAAACCGCTGATTTTACATTGTGAAAATAGGGATATTTCCAACTTTGTCCATGTTGCAATTCTGCAAATAAAACACTTCCACTTTTTGCCACCCTTAATGTACATTTCAGTGCATTTCCCAGTAATGAAATGCACAGTAAATTATTATTCATTTGGAAACAGCAAGTAAAAGGGATAGTTCACCCAAAAATGATAATTTTGTTATCATTTACTCACCCTCATGTCTTTTATGTTCAATATAAGAAAGTAACTCATACAGGTTGGGAACGCCATGAGGGTGAGTAAATGATGACAGAATTTTTCATTTTTGGGTGAACTATCCCTTAAAGGAGTGAAATCCAATTTTATGCTGATCTGAGACACAGCAAGATTCAAAACTAATGGGTTAAACTCACTTAAACCCAATCTCTAATGTTACATGTGTCTCAGTCTTAAGCTAGTTCCTCCATGTTTGTGACACCCTACCCTCCTGTATTCCAGCTAACAGCACTGCCTGTCCATCATGGGTCTGTGCAGGTGCTGCCTATATGCTGACAGTTAGATTAAAGGTTAGGGTAGCCACATTCTCCAGAGGTGGCGCAAATCTATGTTTAGACTGCAGCGTGTTTGAGAACAGCACAACAGCTGAAACACAAACACTCAGCAAAATCAAGACCCTAACATAGAGTGATCTGGCTGTCCTGTTCAAAACACTGTAATCTGACCTGCGTAAAAGCATAGGCAATGGTATTCCCTACATTTATATATGCTGTGTTGAAAAACTACTCAAGATCATTCCAATGTGTAAGATATGTAAACAGTGGAAAATACAAATGAATCAGTATGCATATGTTATGGAACAGTTATGCAGCCTGCATCCCTTTGAGAATAAATATCGACTTTTCTCAATTAGTGCCCAGCATATGTTTTATGAGTTCTTACCGATCTGCTTGGCAATAGCATAAGCCTCATCAGGCGTGCTGGCCACCAAACCCGCAGGCACAGAGATGCCCGCTTCCTTCAGCATCCCGATGCTCATGTACTCATGAAGGGAGAGGTTTCTCTGCTGCTGCACTGACAGCATTGGAGACGGCTGGTTTCCAAGGTTACCAAATAGACCAGATGTCCCACCAAACACCTGGTAATTGAAAGTAAAGAGAGAAAATGGACATTAAATCCAACACAAATAAATTCTGGTCACCCTGCCAAATAAGATTGAACAAGGATACTGTGGCTACAAACTAAAGCCATGCTCATATTTACATTGCCAACAATGACTTTTGTGAATTGCATTACACGGAAACAAGAACAAGCAAAGTCTCAGCTTTACAAGAAAAAGGATTTTTCCCTTTCCCTTGCTCAACAGATGAACACTTAACAGACTTTAGTAGAAGCCAAACAAAGTCAAGAGTCTTCCAGTAATATATGGGATATCAGAATATGCGGAATTACAACACCTACTGAAACAGACTGTCTGCACCATGAATATAGAGATGATTTACTGACTAATTAATTACTGATTAATAATTTGCCGTAATCCAAAGTGACATACAGGACACTCAATATAGGAATAGTCCTTTATGGAGCAACATGGGTGTCTTACTCAAGGGTACAACCTTCTACTGAACAAACATTTAGACATTTATGATATGAAATTTATGATTCAGGAAGGATTATAGTTAAGGACGCTATCATTTTGTTCATTTTAACAAGCATATTTGCAGATCTGAGTGGTTTAAGAGTTAACTTAGACTTTTAACTACTAGAGTTGAAACAGAAACACTGAAGTGAAACAACACAGACTGGCCCTCTGTCCATGTAGGTCAAAGTTAACTCGAAAACCCAGATGACAGGTTCAGTGTGAATGATAACCATATGAACAAACTACAAACTGAGCATCCGCTCAGTGGATAATAAATAGGTTTGCTAATCTAAGCATTACTAATATGATGGCAGTTAGCCTGAAGGCTAATGTCAAAGGAGAATCGCCCATTTGGGGTCATTAAAAGCATTAAAAACCAAGCAGGGATTACAAATGACAGTCGGATATAGCCATCTAATGTGTGTACGCAAAACTGACCTTAGCTGCCGAGCTTAAAGTCGTCCTGGAACCGGAATTCCTCAGTCCAGCGGACAACCGGCCGCAGATCAGGGACGTCGCCATGTTTCTGTGTGCTCAAGCAGCGCAGCAGAAAAACGAATGGATGGACGCGCCTGCGTCAGGACCGTCGTCAACTGCGCAACTGCGCATCGAGAATCGCAGCTGGCTATTTCCTTCCCATGAACCAAAGCTTTACTAGTAAAAAATCAGGTCACGTGTTTACTGTGATAAAGATTAGCTTTATTTTGGGAATAATGGGGAGGGGGGGTTGAATCATTCAAGTGACTCGAATCTTTTCAATCCTCTGACTCTTTACATCCTTACGCCAGTAGATGGCAGCACTTGTGTGTCTTTTTGTGCGTTGAGAGCTATACAGTCTGTGGTTGTGACAAGTTATTGAATCATGTACTAATCATTCAAAAAATGGATTCATTCCACAAATTGATGTTTTACCCACAAATTATATTTAAGCAGATCTAATAATGTTCTCCACCTTGTCAAGATCTATGTATGACTTTTGAGAAGCTACAACAAAAAGACAGAAACAAGAGTTTTCTACAGTTTACATCAATTTAATTGTGCATGGTCAACAATCATTTTTTACACATTAATTATTTCTTCCAGCATTTCTCAAGATATCTCAATTTCTTAATTTAAAAACTATAAAAATAAAAACTTTTTTGCTTTTGTAAAAATACAATAAAGAGTGATTTTGTTTATTATGGTTATATACTTTTTTTATTTTTATTTTTTTTATTATTTATTTTGTATTGAAAGGTTAGAACTTGGTTTAAAGTCTCAGAGGGTACTCCAAGTAAATAACTTAGGTCACATAAAGTTGGGACTACAACTATATAACGTTTGTCTGGTTTAACACAGTTTAAATACAATGTCCGAGTCTGTTCAAAATGCAAAACCCCATCCTCAAAACGTCATGGAGTGGGACTTCGGGTTCTTGTGACAGATTCTTTCAATCCAGGATGTGTCTTGCTAGGAAAAAAAACAAAAAACAAACAAAGTTGGGAAAGGCACCTATCAGTACCAGGAGGTCACATTGAATTTTGGGTGAGTTCTCTGTCACAAAAAGTGCATCCGTGTTGCCATTACCTGATGTTAACCTTCACAGTATCAAATCAGAAAAGACATTAATGTTCCTCATTCCTGCTCTATTGTGTAACTTTTCTTATGTGCTAGTGCATTAGTTAAACACAGGGTTGCATGTAACTTAATTGAATTATCAGAGGACAACTTGGGAGAACACTGTGCCCAGCGAGAGGTGAGGAGGAAGCTGGCGTCGACTGAAGAACATTTGCTTTGCATCCGTCATCAACTCCATCAAAATGGAGGAAAATACATTATGTCACAATCTTCATGCAGGGAGAACTGGACAGGTTTTTCTCAAGGGCTGAACCAGTTAATTTGGAGCCAGAGAAGAATAAAGGTAAACCATTTCTTTGAATGTGTTATTGCCTGCATAGTCTCAGGGCCCAGATGGCCCACCACAGATCATTCATGATAGTGATAAAAAATCTGTCAGTGCGACTATTGCCTGTCTCACGCCAACTGGCAGTCACCATTACAACAGGGTTTAACAGTTTGAGCAAATATTAACCCTCTGGAGTCGATTTACGCGTATACGCGTTTTGGGGTATTTTCTCCTGATAACCCCGAAAAGAACTTAAATTACACTTTCAGTTTTGATCGTACAGATAAGTGCAATACTTCAATCGATCTGTAAAGGGTTACTACTTTTTTTGTATACAGACATAATAACACAACTAAACTTTGTGCACTTATAAAATAAAGATAACAAACAGGAGTGTGTTCTGCAGCTTTGTCTGCGCTGATCTTCAGATACAAATGCGTCATTAAAATGAACTGTAACTCAGTGAATATCAACGAAGAGGACATGAGAGAGATATCTATAGAAAGCATCTGACATGTTTTATTTTAAACTAAAAAAAAAGTGCTGCCGAAAAACAAATATTCTGTGATAAAGTTACTCCATATGAAAACAACGTGAGTGTCCGTTTTTTCACGTTCTTCCTTCATTATCTTCTAATGCGACCACGCCCCCGCGCCGAGCGCGCTTTTGAGATTCAAATGTTTCAACTGAAGCGCGCGGCTTTGAATACTTTTTGAATGTTTTTTTTTTTTGAAAACAGTGTAAGATGATGGGCATGGCCTTTTTTTTTATTTTTTATAAAGCTATAATGCTTAATTCAATGTTTTTCGGTTGTAAAAAATGTAGGTAATACTGAAAAATTAGTGATTAATTTTTATTATTCTACCTGTATTTGTTCAATGGCAAACCGAAAGATTTCAGATTCATTAGTTATTTCTTTCTCAAGTTGGACAAAGACCAGCTATTCTTGCCAGTAGCCTGAGAAAGCGGCCTTCCAGCCATTTAGAAAGAGGTTTAAAGGCGTTTCTGTCATTAAGAATCTAACCTCTAATCACTTCCTGGACTCACCTTAGGCCTTTTCTCACTCATTTTTAAGAGAGCTTTATACCTGACCGAAACGACACACGCCTGACTCTTAAGTTGTGAGGACTGACCATACTGTTACTTTTCAAAAGGGACTGTAATTGCATACATAAATTAATTACTGAATGTTTATTCCAGCTTTCTCAGCAGCCTAAATGATTTTATGGAACACCTGATGTATTAAATTTTATCTTCAAGTCTATTAAACTACTAGGTCTAATCAGTTCAGCTATTTATTTTGTACCTGACGGTTAAAGTCTGTATTGAAACATGTTATATGTGATGTTATGTTTCAAATATTTTAGGTAAACAGTTGACCAAGTATGGTCAAGATTTGTTAACATTACTGAATACATTAGGTATACCAAAAGCAATACTTTGAATGTATTCAATATTGCGCAAAGTTAAAATCTCTACATAACATTTTAACATTTCAAGTAATAAAATTAACATTAAACCTATAATGAATTAGATTATATTATTGACATTGACATATTATATAAATATTATATGAACTGGTAATTATTATTAATCATGAATTCGTATTTTATTGTAAAGTGTTACCCAATATTTTCGTCATAACTTCCTCAGGCATAACCTTAGTCTATCCGTTCCCACAAGGCAACCACCCTCTTGCATTTGCAATACTACTGCAAGGATTTCATAACATATTATTTTTTCCACATAAACCTTACCTGCCACTCAGATAAACAATGACCTGGTAGGTTGGACAGGTCTTTCTTTTCTTTTATTTTTTATGACAACCCACGCCCCCTTATTCCGTGAACTGATTATATATTTATATTTATGGTAGTTTATATGTTATTATTATTCTATTATATTATATTATATTATATTATATTATATTATATTTATTATCTATTATTATATTGTGCGATCACTGTAATATATAGTTATTACGTTGAAAGTTAGTAACATTCATTAACCCAACAAAACAAACGATGTTATTTGTATTTGGTGGAAACAGGCCCCTTTCTGTTCCATTAAGGAACACAACAGTATTAATCCGGTCGTCTCGACCTAAATGCGCCACAGCACACCAAAGTAGCAGCGCAGTGTACCACAGAGAGGTCGTCGTCTTTGCCAAGGATTTCGCATAGTTCCGGTGAAAAAAGGCATGACAAAAAACTAATTCCAGTTGCACAAGATGGTGAAACTCGCTTTCAACTCCGCTCTCGGACAGAAGGATTCTAAAAAAAAAAAAAAGGAGTGAGAAGGATCTTGTTACGACTGTTGATTCCTCAGGATGTGGTGAAGTTTGTTAGCACAAAACGCTAACCGGCCATTGAGATTAAAAAACAAGGTTAACAACACAAAAAAGTTGGGTTTTAACCATTAAATTCCTAACGTGTTTATTTGTTGTAATGGTGGTCGGTCAAAGTGTATTAGATAAACATGACAACATTAATTAATGCATAAAGAAGTATCTATATATTTTCGTGTTATTTACAAAATAAACCACGAAAATATAAACCAGTTGAGTGTTTGACTGGATTATTATAGACGTTGTTGATATCAGTGTGACTGAAAACGCATAGGACAGGGTTGTTTGGGTTTTGAGTGATTTAAACCGTATTTTTTGGTCAGATAGTTTGTTTTTGTAGTGTGTAGAGGGAAGCCATCTCCTGCCTTGTGTGTGTGTGTGTGTGTGTGCGTGTCTGTGTGTCTGTGTGTGTGAAAGGACGAGAGAGAGTGAGAGTGATCAGCTTTGAGTTTACAGGAAAAATGGCCGACAGTTCAACACAAACACCAGGATAAATACACAAAAAATCTTATCGCATTGCACGTTTAAGATATTTTTTCCATCAAGATTCCTAATTACATGCACATGCAAATGTTCAGAAATTATAAACAAATATTTGCATTAAAAAAAATTCAATAATCATCCATGGGCACTTTTAAATGCTTGTTCTAGCAGCATGATGCTTGTCTGTGCAGTCATTTGCACTATTTAAAATTCAAACACAAGTCATTTTAAAATGAGATTTTGCATTTAAAGGTCTTTGTGGGTTATAAATTGTCACTGGCACTTCTTCCCCCCCCACCCGAATAGGTTGCCAGTTGTAAACCCATACGCTACAAAATCCAGGAAGAGCAAAGGACATGTTTCACCAGTCTATCGTGGGCGCACTTTCATAAGGGTGAGACCAGCTCCCACTCAGATGAAGGCACCGTCTGGCTGCTTATGCTTTTTGTGTACTCAAATTTACTCGATAATCTAGCTGCCCCCGGAGGATTGAGTCGCGCATCGTGTGCGAACTTGGGTGAGACACCAGCGCAGCACGAGGTCGTGAATCTCTACTCTGGCATACGCCCCACTTTACTGTGGCGCGCGTCTGCTGAACCACAATGCACAACTAGCTATCAGGACCACTTCAACCTCATTGGTTACCCCCCAGTCTTTCGCTTGGGTTTCACTGGCCACTGTTTCAGCGAAGAGCGTTTCGGAAGGAGCAAGATTGATTCAGACGATTTTCATGCATGGCGCAACGCTCCCCTCGACCTGCTAGACTAATTGTTCGCATCCAGCTGACTCTGATCCTTATCCTGAATGATGTTGTTAAAAGGTCTTCCCTTCATCATGATCGATAAGCTGGAACAATGTTCGTGCCTGTTGTTGTTGTTTATTTTTTTACCACTTGAGGCCCACAGGTGGTTCTCTATAGAGTGGTCTTCTATCTGACCACCTGTGGTCATCTGGAGTTTCGATCACCAAAAACTTTAGAGTTTATTGCCTCTCGGCCTCTCCTATCGCCCCACGAAACTCCTGAAGGCCTCTGGTATATTCTAAACAAAGACGGCCTTGCCCTTAGCTACGAGCATGCCGACATCTGCCGCTCGTGCCTGTATGGGTCGTGAGCGGGCGCGTAAAGCTGTGAGTGAATTCTTTGAAAGCCGTTTGTTTTCATCTCATTTTTTTACAAACTTCAAACCAGGGAAGTGCGGGGGCGGTTTATGACAACCAGAGCACCACATGAACAACGTTCGGCATATTGATGCATTTGTGCTGATAATGCAGTTAAAAATAGATAGAAATAAATCAAAATCTAAATGACTGTGAACCATCGTCACCACACACCTCTCATGTCCTATTTAGTTTTCTTTCCCCCGCAAACACTTGCATTAGGATGATTTTGCGGTGTATTCCCTTCTGTACCCGTGCTAAATTGTGGAATGGTAGAGTGTGGCACAGCACTTCATAACCCACTTGCAAAAAAAACCAATCATAGAATGTATCTTCAAATATTTGCTTAATCAGCACTCTTATAGGTATGTACAGGTTTTGTATTTTTGATGGTTTTGGGATACTTACTATATGTTGTTGTGTATGTGTGCACACAATTTTATATTGTAATTTATTTTTTTAAGGTTTCATTGTGTACAGTGTAATTACACAAATAACTACTGTAGTAGATTTATGAATGATAATATATTGTACATGTAGCTGTATAACAAGGCACACTGTAAAATAAAATTATTTCCAAAAAAATAATATATTTATAAATCCCTCAACACCTAATATATTATATATATCTATATAGTTTCATGTCTAACAAACAAGTATTATAAACAACAGGATATTTTAGTATTTAAATCCAGTCACAGCCCAGGACTAATCGATAATAAACAAGTGTTAGTTGACTGTTTTCATTATTTTGATCAGTGTTTGCCGCCTAATCATTTTCAAACAGACACAATCTGAATGTGTCTGTGGAAGATCAGGGGAGTTGGTGTTTTACTTGCCAACTAGAGGAGAGCTAATGATGACTAGCCACTCCATACTCTGATCTGGCTAATTATACACCTGTAAAATTGCAGCACCCAAGTTGTATTCACTCTCTATTTCTGTCGTTTACTAATTTAGCCACAGAACTGGCACCTTAGGACACACCTGTAAACAAACCTTTTCTGGATATTATAGACGTTTCCAGCTGAAATGTAGTCATTTATGTTGGCTCAGTATTACCCTGGAGTCTGCAACATGAATTATGAAAAACACAGGAAAGCTTGGCTTACTTTAGCCTTCTTTGCTCTTATTATGTTGAAAAATATGACA
The DNA here is from genome assembly GCF_018340385.1 of Cyprinus carpio. Classification (NCBI taxonomy): domain Eukaryota; kingdom Metazoa; phylum Chordata; class Actinopteri; order Cypriniformes; family Cyprinidae; genus Cyprinus; species Cyprinus carpio. The sequence continues at coordinate 421,400 of NC_056577.1, forward strand.
AATCAACACAAATGAGAGCAAAAAAAAGGAGTTGGTGCACAAGTTCGTCATCAGATTCTGTCTGAATGTTGTTTACACTTTCGTTCTTTGTTCATCAGTCACGCGTGTCAGCTGAGGGTTGGTTCGTTTGCATCATGCAGTGTGTTTGTAACTGGCTGGGTCTCTGGAGGAAGGTTCGGAAATTTCCCAGTATCTGTTGCATACAATGCAATTATTTTATGTACAAAGCCCACACCAGAATAAATGGCACGACCCACAGATCAAATCTATGAAAGCTCTCTCCTTTAACACTGATAAACTCATGCAGCGCTGCACTAGATGATGGTGGGATCTGCTGCGGCGATTGTAGAGAGCAAAACTCTGCAACATACCCCTCGAAACAAAAAACACAGGCTCCGACAGTAGTTCCTGAACCACATGGCGTCATCAGAAAAGACCCATATATTACATGAAAATTTAGATTGTATCTACTAACCAAAAACTAACTAAGAATAAATGTAGCATGTATTGTTGAAGGCATCAACCTGCCTTAAGAGAAAAATCATTTTTACTAGGAGCATGTACTTTTAACTCATTTCTTCCTGTGTGTGTGTGTGTTTAAAGGATGTGGAGCCGACGGTTGCCCCGTATCAGGAAGCCGTCCAGGGCCTGGGTTGCTGGTGCACCTCGTGTTGGCCGTCTGGCCATTCTTCTGCGTCCCTGGTGTGGTCGTGGCGCGGAGCTTGCCTGTACAGGTATCGACTGACACATGAGGTGAGCGCACCGTCCTTTCCCCATCCCCATCCGCGCACAACCCCACATGAGAACGCACAGAATAACATGGTGAATCTGTTGGGTCCTTGAACAAGTATTAAAATGAAGGATTTACTTCGTAAAGTTAAGGCAGTAAAAAAAGTCCAAACATAGATTCAGTATGATTAACATGAAAAAAAAAAAAAAAAATGCCTTAACTTGGTTTTTATGAATTTTAGTTTTTTGTACGATTTTTGCATTACAGGATACGTTCACCTTTTATTACTATGTTAGTAGTATATGTTTTGACGTTCGTATGGGAAGAGGGGGCAGCCAAAATCAAAAGTGCATTATGGGATGTTGACATTTTTGGCTTAATGGAAAAGCCCATCTTGTCATCTGTGAATTACCCCTTTAACTGTTACTAATATACACTTGTAACAATGCTATATGGTTCAAATGATGGTTACTCTAGACAGATTTGCATCAAAATGCACAAAATTGTTAGGATGTTTTTGTATGTCAATTAGAAAAAGTGCAACTCTTCAATCTATTTGCCCGCTTTATAATTGACATAACTTTTTGAATTTTGGTTGCACCTCCTCTTTTGTTTGGTAGAGCACCTCTTTTCAGTAATTTTTTGTATATAGGATGTTTTGTACCCATATCTCCCATATAATAACCTAGCTGATGTGGGGTAAAAAACCTTTGTTACAAAACTTGTTGCAAACTTTAAAAAAATCATTGATGTCTTAAGTTCCATTTCCTCAGGACATGCTGAAACATCAAACCGAATGATATGTGTCTATTTGATCAGCGGAAAGAATATGGTCTATTCATAATAATGGTATTCAGGAGGAGAGGATGTATTTCTGTGGGGTGAACTACCGTGAGGAAAATTACAAGATGCAGGACAGCCAGGAGGAACCTGACATGGCCATTTGCCAGCCGCATACAAGAAGGGTTGAGGCGCGAGTGAGGGTTCTGGAGGATGAGGGTGTGGAGATCATTAACATCCCGGTGCCCAAGTTCAGCGGACAGTGGACCCCTGCTGACATCGTTCAGGACTCAAACAGAGTGACGACGATCAGATATTTATCCCCCTCACAAAAAGCACTTACCATTCACCACAATTTCATCAGATTCACAAAAATTAAACCACTGTTGCCCCAAAAATCGTAACATGCTGGTTTTCCTTCTCTGCTTTTAGAGACTGGAAGCATATCTGGCTCTGCGTTTGAACAAATGCTACGTCACTTCCTCCACACCAAACACTCTGTTGTGGATGCCGCCCAGAGACTTACTGGAGCTTCTTGTCAACATCAAGTGTAACTGCAGCAAACACTGCTATCTTATAATTGAGGCTCTTCGCAATAGCCATCCCTTTAGTAAACCTCAGGAATTGACAACTCAGACACTTGACTAATGCCCAGAACTGAAGTCGAGGTTGTCAGCTGGCAAGTCTTTGCTATGCAGTTTTAGTCTGGTGTTCAAAATGTGACAGTGTGACTTGTTGTTGTGTTTGTAGGCTGGCAAACCACCGGACCAATGCCGCAGTCCTACCTGGTACGTGGAAAAGATGGTAGTGGACCGGAAGCTGGAGCCCCATGTGCGAATCAGCTGGGATACTTATCTATGGCCTCATGCAGAGGGAGAGGACAACTTACATGTGGAGGCAGCATCTCTCGAGATGACCGGTTTGGTAACCAACAGGATTCCATCTATACTTTTGACGAGCAATCCCATTGTTCTTAGGTGTGTTACAGCACTTCGTTAACCTTTACAGACACTATTTGCGAATTAAGAATTTTTGTCTCATTTATGAGTCTTTACTGAGGACAGTATTTTAAATAGTGTTTATAATGTTACAAAATACCTTTTTATATATATATTATATATATTATGTATGTATATGTGGTGTGATATTATTATAGATATATATAAGATATATATATATAATAGATATACTATATTATATTATATATATATATACACACACATATCAATACATATATATATATATATATATAAAAAGGTATTTGTAACATTATAAAACACTATTTAACATAATACTAGTAAAGATCATAAATTGAGACAAAAAAATCTTTAATTCGCAAATATTGTCTGTAAGGTGAGTGCGTAAACAACTTAGAACAATGGGATGCTGCTACAAGCAGCATAAGCAAGCAAGGCGGCTACAAGGGCATGCTGGGCTGCTGCTGGGCAAGCGCTGCTGCTGCTGAAGCAAAGGCTAAGGCTACAGCAGCATGCTGTTGCATACATACATATGGCTGCTACAAGCATATGGGCAAGTGTTGCTAAAGGAGCAAAGGCTAAGCAAGGCTACATAAGGCTGCTGCTGTTGCTGGGCAGCTGCTGCTGCTACAAGGGCATACATGTGGATCAGCTGGGAGCATACCCATACAGCATGTTGCTGAGGCACAAAGGCTTACATGCTGGAGCGCAGAGAGGTTGCTGTTACAAGCATATGCATGCTGCTGTATGCTGTTGTTGAGCTATATAAGGAGTACATATAGGTTATATACGCACTAATATGAGCAGACAATATATGGAAGAGCATATATATGACATATGTTGAGCAGAGCAGCAGCAGAGCAGCAGCATAAATAGTGCAAGCTTACAGCATAAAGCAAGCATAGCATATATATATATATATAGCAGCATATATATAGCAGCAGCAGCAGAGAGCATATAGAGCAGGCAGGAGCATAGCAAGAAGAAAAGCAGCAGCAGCAGCCCAGCATATACATATATACATATATGTGTATGTGTATATATATATATGTGTATGTGTATATATATATATATATGTGTATAAGCACATATAAAGAAAGAGATATACATATACATATATTATATACATATATATACATATACATATATAATATATAGGCTGATTCGATTGATTGAAAAGTAATCTAAACCGAATTCAGAACCTCTAACCGGCCATAATTTTCCCATGTCGGTTATTTCGCTTTAATCCCCCTGTTAATACTTCCCTTAAAAGCATACTACCACGCGTAGCCACATGACTCTGCCCCATCATTCAGTCAGTGGCATAAAAGCAAAAACAGGGAGGTGAACGCCAGTTCAAATACATAGTAATGGCTACGAAAGGTGAGCCTTGTGGTCTCTACCAAACCTTGTCAGTTGTATTTGTTTCATGGTTTGGACACTCGCCGATTAGAATTTATCGGATGCGTATTATTTTATCGAAGCTACTATGTTCACAACAGCTGCATTGTGGCACTCTAACACTCATATAAATAGTAGCTGTGGAAGATCGCTACGCAACAGAGGAAACACAGAAACTAGTTGTCAGCGCGGTTCAGGATTTATCACTAAAGTAGATTAGAATCTCAAAAATGATTATAGGCATATTTTTCTAGCTTTGAAGGAACTAGGCTATTTCAGGGCTCTAGGAGTGCGGGACAATTTGGTCATTCATGCAACCTAATTTCTCAATGGTGCAACTACAAAAAATCAGAGGTTGCACCCGTGCGACCAAACGTTCAAGGGAAAAAATAATTATCCGTGACTCTGAAAGTCTCCCTGTGGTTCAACAACAGACACTAGAGCGATACATTTCAGCACAAGCACGACGGGGACCCTGACTTTTTTTACGCCCCTCGAACCTGGGCTTCGGGCCAATTTTCATGTCTTAGGTCAGACGCTGGGCCGGGCCATCCCGACTGTTTGTTGCGCTGATGGAAACAAAACACGAGACCGTGCTGTACGGGTCGATCAAGAGTGGCTGGACCGGTGTTTAGTGGTCCCGAAGCCAAGCAGTATGGTGTGTGCTGTCAGCGCAGCTGACTGGTTCTGTGTTCAAATACACTGCAATAAGCCTCAAGCGTTGCCGCAAAGCACCGGCAAAAGTAATTACCATCAATGTGACCGGCGGGAAATAGTAAGGAGATATTTTGAATTATTACTAATAAAACTAGTGTTTTCTGAGTCTGTGTCGGCAAGGATGAAGTTGCTGATCCAGGCTCGCCATCTCCTCAGACGATCATTTAAAGAGAAGTGCATCTTACGGATTATGATTATAACGAAAGAGGGGTGTTTTGTTGTCACTTTGTTTATTCATTTAGTCGTCCTTTAAAAGCTGTCTATAGATATATTTCGCATGTCTATAGATATATTTATGATTTAGGCAGTTGCGTTTTTTTTTGTACTCCTGATTACAGACGGACACAGGCAGAAAGCGAAAACGTTTTGTTGATACTGTGAGGTGCACACAAAAAAGACCCTTTGCAGTTACGAATGATCGTACTTACTCTTACCTTAATGAGCAAAAAATGAAGGCATATCCACTGAAAAAATGCAAGTGATCACGCTGGCTGTCTCCATGTCTGAAGCAGTCTCCGCACCAACTATGGGATAAGCGCACATTTATCTGGGTCTAACGTTTAAACCTTGTTATATGCTTGAAACTGTTTTATCTCTATAGATGTTATTTTTAGGCAGGTCGTGATGATTTGGAGAAGGTTAAATTGATCAAACATAGGCTCACTGTCTAACGCTGGAAGCTTAGTCGTTACTGAAACAAACAAACAAAAAAAAAAACTAAACCTATATTTAACAAACAAAAATTTCTTCCTAACGTTTTTTTCTAAATTAAATTAATAAAAAAAACGAAAAACAAAATATAATCACTTTGCAATTACATACAAAACTGAACTATTTAATAGCTGAGACAGTAGTATAAGCTGTTAAGGGACTGTTTAGCTGGTCAGAATCAGACATTAGAGCTCCCTTCATTCAGACACAGTGGAAAGATCTGATCAGAATCAGTGTAGGAGGGGCCAAGTCTGGAAGATTTTGATGCTAGAGAGCGTGTGGCCAGCTGTTTGTTTAGCCAAGGCCAAAGATCAACAAGGCCAAACTAAATGAGTTGGCCATCCGAGGGGGAATGTGACTGCAATCGAGGATAGTCCATAAGACATTGAGCCATGAGGATGTTCAGTTTGAAGCCCTTAAAACACTTAAATTTAGATTTTCTTTTTATTTTCTTTTTATCTTGAGATGTTTTAAGTGTAAATTCAGCTCAGGGGAAGCACTTTAAGCACAACACTTTTTCAGTAAGTTTTACCTTTCTTGTAGAATTGTGCCTTCAAATAAAGAACATTATGTTGACCAGATTTTTGTAGTTAATCATTTAGGCTACAAGTCAATATTGCCTATATGGACAGCGATTAAAAAAAAAAAAAAGTTTAACTTGTAATGAGGTGTTAAATGCGATGCGGTCGAAAATTTGGGTGCACCTAACTTTTGTGCTGGTACACCTAAGAAAAAAAGTTAGGCGCACCAGTGCAGCCAGTGCAGAAAGTTAGTCTAGAGCCCTGCTGTTTACAACCCACAGCTTTACAATTAATATAGAGACGGTATTCATGACTAATTCACCCGCAATCACTCGTACTGGTACTGTGCTTAACTTTCTCTTTATCTGATCTTTATTTATCTCTTACACCGAGCAATAATCTGTAAGAAATGTTACGAAACATAGATAAAATAACTGATGAGTAGTGAGCTATGATGTCAGATCGCTCTTTCAACAGGAAAAAAAAAATCCACCTTTAATAGTTAATCATATTTACAGTACAAAACTTGTCAGTGAACTGTGAGGGCAAAAAAACAAAACAGAAACAAAATTAATGCGTTCATTAATCGTAATGCGAGGTAAAAATGTTCATGTAATTGAGGTTTTGATTTTAGGCCATAATCGTCCAGCCCTTATATATATATATATATACTATATATATATATATATATATATTATATATATATCTATATATATATATATTATATATATAAATTATTTTACGGGTTTTTTTTGTTTGTTTTTTGTTTTTTTAACATGAGTACATGTTGACATAAAGATCAGATATTGAACTCTGACCACACAAGCCACACACATTCACCATACCATTTTTCTCTTTTCACAGGTATCCAGAAGCGAGAGGCGCTCAACTGCCACAAGATTCTCCACTTTGAGAATAAGTTTGTGGTTGAGACGCTTATCTGTGAGCGTAGGGGGGTGGGGTGAAGACAGCTGGGTAAAAGATTACAAACCACTTTTGACAAAAATTCCACTCTGACCCCTTCCTCTCCTTCCATTAAACCTCTTCCTGTGTGTGTGTGTGGGAGTGTGTGCTGCTCTCAGATTGTTTTCTCTGTATAGCAACAATCAAAATTGCAGAGAGAGAATGAGACCGAATGCTAAGAGCAATATAATGCATAGAAACATTTGTGTTTAGGCAAACATTGACCAGTTTCTCTCTCTTAGTTAACATTTTTCTGTGTCTGGGTTTATGTTAAGTGTGTGTGGGTGTGTCAATGTATGAAAATAACTAGTACCAAGTACCAACTAGTACCATGGGAGAGGGAAAAGACTCGCAGAGGATAAAATGTACTATGAAATCTATAAAAGATGAACTAAATGTTTAGTGTACATTTTAAAACTGTGAACTGTCACAGATACCATATTATATACTGGAAAATATATTTGGCTAGAGATTTGTGATATATGGCCAGTATATTACATGTAGGAAATACAAAAATAACTGATTTTTTGTACTAGTTACACTTTTAGTTTAGATTTTTATTTAAAGGACAGATTTTGCTCTGCTGTAAGTTAATACACTGCTTAAAACATCCTTTAGTAAAGAAGTTAAATCTTGGATCAGATATTAAGGGTTGCAAAAAACATTTTTTTAAAATCTTAAAATATCTTCAAAAAGTTGAAATGTCAAAATGCAGACTAATAAAATGTGTTATTTAATTAGGGATGCCGAGGTATTGAGGAAAATAGACTGATGGATGAACTATGTTAAGCTTGTTTAAATTGACTAAAATGTCTACCCAAGTTCAACATGAGTTGGAATGATTTATACTTGGCACATAACCCAGAAGGTTTCAATGTTAAACATGTTAATACTAATAAAAATTGACCACTCAGTTTGCTTGTCTTCATTTCTGCTTTTTCTTAAGAGAGAAAATCTTGTAGTTGTATAACTCAGTATTTAGTGTCGTTCGTTGAAATACTATTATAGTATAGTATTAGTATTTAGAATTTTATATTTTCTGTTTTCATTTTTTAAGGTTTTAGTAATCGTTTTGTCATTTTCTTTTCCTTTTTTTAATGTGGCAAATGTACAGTTTAATGTTTCAGGTTTTAGTTTTTAGTACCTTCAGGTAAGCTAAATGAGAAATGTTGCCTTGGTGACAAGCAGAAATTAATATGGTTTATGCATAAATATTAAGCAGCGCAACTGTTTCATCATTGATAATAAAATGTTTCTTGAGCATTGATTTGTGAAGGATCATGTGACACTGATCACTGGAGTAATGATGCTGCATATTACACATTTAACTGAGTGATTTTTGTAAATGTGAATAAGGTGCAGAAAAGACATTGAAATGGCGTTGTGCATTAGTAAAAATATATTCTCCTTTATATTATATATATTTGAAGTGTAATTTTTTAAGACATTATTTCTATATAACCACTAATTTCACTTAATATAAAAACCTAGAGTAAAAACTACTAAATTTCTCTTTACCTAAGAAGATCTCAGCAGTGGTAAGGATGCTCTGGATGACAGATGAATCTTAACCAGAAATGAATTCCTCGCTATCGCTCCAGTAGAAAACCTTCTACGACCCTTGGAACTTGGAGGAAGCATGAGCAAGTAGACCAGAAATATCCAGTTTATTCTCCATCAGCAGAAAAAAAATCACAGAAATGATCAACATGCAAGACTGTCAATTCACACACCCTCACCACAGACCGTTCATTGAAAATAAAGATTTGCACACAGACAAGCAAGTCATTCACCAATGATCCAGTGAAATCAATTGGTTTCACACTCTCACTTACATATAGACATCAAAATACTTGATAAAAAAAGTCTCTGTGCATTAGTACAGTTTGTTCCACATTATCTGCATGTGGGTATGAGGATATTTTAAAACTTGGGCTGGTTTCTGTTCTTAACATCTCTCATTCAAAAATCAGTTCTTTCACATTTTATAAGGGTCTCTCCCTAAGATCACGTTTATCTCTTGTGCTTTAAAAATCTATAGCTTGTCGACTGAGGACTTTTCTAACTGTGGCCTTTGTTATTGCAGATAAATGGGGTTCTCTTGTCTCTAAAACCAGTCATACACCAACACAATAGTATTTCTATCATATAAAATCAATATTATAACATACATATAGAATAGTCTTGTATCTTAAGTCCACAGTTGGTCAAAGGGATGAATCGGAGGTTAAAGATCACAATACACGTTCATCCTGAAGAACACCACATCCGGTGCTGAGATTCAAGAAAAACAAACCTCTTACATCCAAAAAAATATGACCATCTATGAACATTTCTTTTATGGCACAAACTTCCTGAACAATTTAATAGTTTTTTTACTTTTTATCATACATACAAAGAAATACACATACTTGCAAATATTTCAAGCAATAAAATCTTGTAAAGGAATGGTGAAAAAAGAAGTATTTTTAAGGTTGTAGTCGGTCCAAAACTCCTCTGAAATCCTTTGGTATATCCCTCCTGCTAAAGATATCAAACTGAACTGCACTCAAAATGTAACGGTTTAAAAGAAATTCAACTCTCAACACAATGAAAACCTAAAGAAACCCAATGCGTCTCTCTATTACCTGGCACAACAATATGCATAAAATCACCGTTCTGTCATTCTTGGCAAAAGCTTTTCTGTCAGTCGCTGGTCAGTTGACAGCACACGGTTAAGAGGTGATGTAAAAGGAACATGCACCATCCAAGATGGCCATCTTCCAATTCTGTGATGACATGAGAATGTACAACTGTCCTTCTAAAAAACTTGTCAGACCCATTCCTCCAGAGCAGAGACGGATAGGAGCGAAAGCAAAGCGATCACTATCAACACAAGTCAAGCAAACCAAAACTTCTCTGATACATGTTTCTAAGAGATTGAAATTAAGAGATGAATAAATGTTCCTAATGTATTTATCTTATACAACAGTTTTTTTCGTTAAAATCTTCACCGCAGTTTTTCCTCAGTCTGTTTGTCTTCAACAAGCTTGTGCATGATGTAGTGTAGCTGAATTCATTTGTGTTTGTGTGTGTATGTGCGCACTTCAAAAGAATGAGGAAGATGATGGACAGAGGAGCAGTGGCGCCACCCGGGTGGCTTAGTCTGCGTAAATGCATGATGGACTCCACGTAGTCCCTGGGAAGAGGCCTGTGGTCCCGCTCATCACGCCCTCGAACCAGCCATCGTCGTTCTTCTTGATGACGTATATGATCGCCCCCTCCTGGAAGGATAGCTCGTCTTCTTTGTCTCGCGTGTAGTCGTAAATCGCCACCACTGATGGGAATAGTGTGATAAAGATAAGAAAATCAATGGCTGGTTATGTTTTTATTGAATTAAGTATTACAGCATGACAGACTGTGCTACACTCTAAAATATTGTATATTGTGATGCTGTGATCAACTTTTCTTTTGTTAGGGAATTTAGGCTTTTCTCTTAGGAGCTAGCTTTGTGTTTGTTTGTTTTTTTGGCCTTTGCGCACCCCTGAAGTTGTGCTTTCACTCATGGTTCTGTAAATAAATGTGTAAAGGATCGCTGATTGTCGATTTTAGTTCATGTTGCGGCCTTAGCCCTAGACAGGGTCGTGACAATTGGGGGGCTCGTCCGGGATCTGAACCCAGGACCAACTCGCACCCCAAGCGAGAATCATACCCCTAGACCCCAAGTTTATTTCAAATTATAATTTTTTTTTTTAATGGTGTTCAGTTTTAGTTGTAATAATGTAATAACACTGTATCCATTTTTCATACTGGAAATTACTGTGATGCCTAAATTCACTTTTAATATTTTAAAATGATTTTTTGGGTTTGTTGATTTCAATTATGTATATATTTATTATTTAGTTGTAATATAAGTGACTGATTTGAATTTTTATTGTATTTTTAATTTATATAGTTTTTATTATATTATTTCATTTATATATTACTATATTTATTTATTATTTATGGGTCATTAGCCAAAATAATAAAAAAATAATTGGCACTGGCCAGATTTTTAATACCCTACAAATTCAATTAAAATTTAAAACCCTACAATTTTTTATAGTAACCCATTTCCACTACAAGAAACAAATACACACTTTGGTAAATTAAGACATAATTATGACATTAAAAGTCATCAGCTAATATTCACAATGACACAAGAAATTTGGACTCATGTCATTGAGTTTTTATCTCAATGTCACTAATTATGACTTGTCAATTCCAACTTATGTCATAATTATGATTTACCAAAGCTTGATTTTCTTTTTCTTGTGTAGCAAAAATGGGCTACCACAGATTTTCAATAAAACGTATAAACTGTATAAAAAAAATAAATAAATTGAGCTAAACAAGTAACATTTATGATACCGTTGTCAGATTTCATTGCTGGTATGATATACATTATTGAAATGCAATTATTTGATCCTTCTCCATTCAAATCAACAGGAGCATTCCTACATGGTGAAACCAGTGTCTACTGTACACTCTGAGAAACAGCTAGAAATGTACCTTTCTCCAGGTAACTGCGAGGGGCCCATGGCGGTCTTCTTCAGCATAAGGGTCACTGTACTCCACCACCGCTGACTCTTCCTCATCATCACCCTCCTCATCCTCATAGTCCTCTGGAGGAGGTGGAGGCGGGGTTGCTTCCTCAAACTCCACCTCTTCTGCAGGAGGCGGCGGTGGAGGAGCGTCTGAGACTAAAGCGATGAACAAATAATCTTAGACACAAGCTATTTCTGGGAGAATTGTCTAACTTCTTTTAGCTGATGTGAGACAAATGACTCATGCTGGATGGGGAGGGAGGAAAATGTGTTAGTACAGAAATTAGGGAGTATTAAATTTAGAATGGGAAGAATTTCCACTTCCTCAAAACAGCAATAAGATATTTTTTTGAAACGGGGAACAGGCCATGTACACACTACAGATAAATAAGGTCCAAGGTAGTGTTTTCTCCACCACAACATCTAATAAATTATATTATTACTTTTAACTCTTTCAGTCTGAATTAAATGTTATTAGATGAAACAAACAAATGATTAGTCTGACTCTTATACGCCCGTTCTATAGAATTACTCAAAGTGAAGTATTGATAACTGTTTGAGTCATGTCTGACTTCAAATGAAACAAAGTGTATTTACAGAACGTAGGCTGTTAAACAGCAACAGCTGAACAATTCCAGTGTACTTTCTCAGAAAAAATATTTCAGTGTGTACGTGGCCTAACACTCCTCACCAGACGTGACGTGACACCTCAAAACACAAGAGGTATCTTTCCCCTATTAATCAGAGTTTTTGTCCTAACCAGCTGTGATAGAAACCGTTAGGAAAATAGAATCCTCTGTTTCTGCAACGCCGCAGCTGGGAACAAGAACATACAAACTATATGTCCAATGACAATCACAGGTACTGATTATGTGCTTTGTATTATCTTACAAGGGTTTCATTTTATTTTGACTCAATGTGTGTAACATTTTAATAACCATAATGAAAGCGACAATGGATAATTTAGCTCAAATCTTGGGAAATAAGAACGTTCCAACTGTAATCTATGTGCCACTATGTATATTGAATAATGTTAAAATGGATTTTCATTTGTATGCATTTAATAATGGTACTCATTTCATTGCGAATACGATCCTGCCCACATGCTCTTCTGATTGGCTGTGATTTGTGATTGATTTCATCTTGTGACAAATTACTTGCTGCTGAAATCTTATCGGGTCTGGTTAGGACCACAACTGTTGGAAATTCCCCCCCGAACATCTTAAAGGGCTCATCAAATTAAAATTTCACACAAGTTGGCCTTATTGGAGCCAAACTCTGCACCGCATGGGCCCTCCAGGGCAAGATTTGAATAACCCTGTGGTAGATGCACCGGGCACTCAATAATAACATTTAAACATGGAAAAAGTCAGATTTTCATTTGATGAGCCCTTTAACACTATGTTCTAGCAGGTTATTGATGGATCAAATCACATGTGAAGTAACATGCAACAGATCTGCGAAATACAATGAGACATTTTAATATGTAAAAAAAAACACAAAACATGCATGTTTAAAGAGCATGCAAAACTTGTTAAACACTACAAAAAAAAAAAACTAATTAATCTACAACACACATTTGCATGCATGCCCGTTTTGTCATGATATAAAAAGGTAATAGTGACTTTCTCACAATTCAGAGTTTTCTTGTAATTCCAAGTTTACATCTCACAATTGACTTTTTTTCACTCTGATTTATGAGTTAACATCTCACAATTCTTTAACCATGAAATAAATAAAAAAGGTAATTGTGACTTGTCATATCACAATTCACAATTTTCTTGCAATTGTAAATTTATATCTCACCTTTTTTACTCAGAATTGCAATAGAAAAGGTCTAAATTGTGAGATATAAAAAAAGGTCACAATTACCTTTTTTTTTTTTTGTTATCCTATGGCTGAAACAAGCTGTAAACTCAGAATTCAGGGTAAAAAAGGTCCAACTTGTACGACACAAACTCAAAAATTTGTGAGGGGGAAAAAAGTCAGATTTGTGAAAAAAAGAAAAAAAAATTGTTTTTTTATTCTGCAGCAGAAACGGGCTTCCATATATTTGAGAGTATTTTCCCAAATGGATAACTTACTGGTCTCCTGAACCCGAGCCACAAAGCCCATGAGCGGTAGCTGGGGGGTGATCTGGAGAATAGAGGGGGGCGGAGGGGCCATAGGGGCTACCCAACCCAACAACAGGGGTAATTCAGTTCAGAAAGGAAAAACAGAAAGGGAAGGAAACAACAAAAAAATTGAGGGTGGGTGAAACAAAAGGAATGAAAAGAGAGGAAGTTGACAAGAAAACAGTAGGAGATGGCAAGTTAAGACCGAGCACACTGATTTAAATGACATACAAACAAGCTCCTTCTCTAGTTATTGTATTAATTTTCTACCATTATATGGACACTTGAGCATGTCTTGTGTGTCTACCTTGGTTTTGGTTGTAGTGTGGCCCTCCATTAAGCTGGTTTGGATCTATGTTTGGATTTGTGTTCTGAGGCATGTTGTTGGGCTGTCCAGTAACTGATGACGGCCGGCGATAGGGCAGGGAACCTCCCACTGAGGGCGTGGTGTGCCGTGTCATTGGCCGGTTCATACTGTAAAAGTGAGGACCATTGCCTGGGAGACAAGAGAGAAAATTTAATTAATAAAACTAATTCTGTTTCTTCTTTTGAATAGCAGTACGGGATACACAATAGGCAGACCACGATACATTCAATGATATATGGAATGAACTGAAAACACAAAATCACTGACTTCAACAGTATATATGGTGTACCAATATTCTTTATAATATCTTCTTTTGTGTTTCAACAGAAGAACGAAACAACAAGAGTGTTGAAAAATTAAATTTTTTATTTTTGGGTGAACTATTCCTATAAAGATTTAAAGTAACAAATGTAATCTACATTTAAAATGTAAATTGGGAAAATGAGCATCCACAAATTAATCTAAAAAACTCCAATATTGGCCAATACCATAAATACGGTTGCATTGCTATAAACAACATTTCTCTCACTTGGGCCATAGCATTGGATACATTTTGGTCTGGAGCTTGTTGGAGTGCATTATGGAATTACCTTCACCATGAAGAGACATGTAATGTTGCCTAAAGATGCATCCTAGAAGGGAACATATACCTTGTCTTAAAAAGATGATCCTTAAAATACTGTCTAGGTAGGCAGATCACTAGTTTTGGAACAGAGCTACAGAGAAAAAATTTATCCTCGAACCAATCTGTGTCCATGTAATATGTTGGCCCATGATAAACTTCCTAACTTTGATTTATGAAACATCTCAATCTTAAAAGAACGACCCCAAAATAGTATCTAAGAAGGATGAACAGGAAGTAAAGATGGACCAAATGATGTGATGGAGACAAATGCCACTGGGAATGTAATCCAACCAAGAGCTGGAGCACGGATGCACAGCAAGCCAAGACAAACCAAGCCCCATGCTGGTGAAGCCTGGGTGAGATGCAGGAGGGATGAATCCTGGGTGACGTCAGGTAAATCACGTATGATCACGTGCAGGTTGTCACTCAAAAAGATGGACGAGTGTGGAGATGGATTTGAGTGAGGAGCTGATTTTTTTGTTTATGACTCACCTATGACGGGACTCACTTGACGGGGGTCCTAGTTGCAGCAGCAGGGGTTGGAATTGGTAAAAGCTAATGGGAAGGTTGGGGGGAAGCTGTGGGGGTGGTGGTGGTATTTCAGGAGGGCCCTCTGCTGGCAGAGCAGGGGTCGGGGCAGGGGCAGGGGGCACTGGCTCTGGGGTGGGAGGTGGCGGAGGTACGGGAGGGGCAGGGATAGTAAAGCTCGGAGGGGGTTTGGTGAGGGTTGGGAGGGGCAGGTGTTGTACCTGCAGCCCCGCGTGCCATATCAGAAACAGGAAGCCCAGGGGAGAAAGATAACAAGAGTGACAGAACAGATGGTGAAGAAAGGTCGAAAGGAAAAACAGGGTCACAGGGGAGAAGGGATAGGTGCAGCGAGTAAAAGAGAAGGAATAATAAAGAGGCAGTGAACAGAAAGAGAATTATCATCGCTAATAGTGGGACAGGAAATAGCCTTCAATACAGTAACAACGATAATTTCTTCAGAACCTTGGACAGTTGTCAGATTCATTTACTAATACTTAATCACACAAAGAGCAGGAATCTCACCGGGAAAGGCTGTGGGCGGGGCTGGGGTTTGGCACGGCAATGGGCACGCCCACGCTTCCACTCCCACTGTTTCTTCTCTCGTGCTGCGTACTGCGACTGCTTGGGATGGACTGCCGCCGCTGCTGCTTGCCACTGCTGGACACACACAAAACACATCATTGCTACCCTTAACTGCCACAAATGGTCAAGAACCATGCCTATGACAGGACAGCCGCGGCATGAACTTTTTACTTCCATAACTTAACGTATTTCCAAGAACTAGGTGGAAAAAATGTAGGGTGGGACTTCATTTTCATCCTTCGAGAGTTGATCCCCAAAAGCGGTTGTACCAGAATGAAGTCAGACGAAATATAAAAGGCTAATAACTGTTTGGTTATAAGTGACGTCAACAGAAAAGAAAAGTCATTTTAAAGGAAGAACAGTTTATTACATTTCGTTTAAAGAATTGAATCATTCACAACAGTGTGTGCCATTAAATTTAATTTTACCTCACATTCAAAAAAAAAAAAAAAAAAAAATCATTTCAGCACATTTCATCAAAATTTTCAGTGACCAGGCCAAGTAATTAATCAATTTTTGATTATTTCAGAATTTCAGTGATTATAGGCTCATAACTTAGCAGATAAAACAATTTAATTGGCCTGGATGATATATAGCCGGTATTTGTTCATATCCAATTACCAATAGATGACTTAAGGTTATAAAGACTATACTTGGTCATTTTCTCAGACTAACTAATGGTGGAATGATGAAATGACTATGAAGAATATTTGACCATTTTAGATTGGTTGAACACAATAATAGTGGCAGACTGATTGGAAAAACTGGCCATTATTCTGACAGCGATTTGGGACATTGTCAGATTATTGTAGAAACAGATAATCTTCTGTAAAGGTGCTTTGCAATGATTTGATTATCGTTAAAAAAGCGCTCGTCGTACAAATAACTTGAATTGAATTGAATGAATTATCCGCTAATGTCAAGCAGAAGTAATTCCAGATTAGATCAGCCAACACTTATCCACTTGGCCAAATTACATAAGCATTTCCTTCTTTGTGTCAGTTTTCAAATCTAACAACAGCCTTGTCAATGAATAATGCACATTCTGTATTTAAAGAGTTTTAAGATAATAACATTTTAACAATTTTGCTTAGTTTAGTTTTTTGCACAATCAAAGTTTTCTAAACGTACCAATCACTTCCACCTGTGATGATCAACTTCAGGGTGATTTTAGGGTGGAAAACAGCTGAAAAAAAAATAATCTGCTGCTTAATATTTCTGTGGAAACCGGGTGATAATATTTCTTGAACAAAGTTTAAAAGGTTGAAACTGAAACCCAGTTTTGCAAACATTTTTGAATGTCTTTACAGTCACTTTTTATCAATTCAATGCATCCTTGCGAATAAATGGTATTCATTTCTTAAAAAAAAAAAAAAAAACTTTGAACAGTACTGTATTGAATGTACAAAGAGAGATCTCTTCATACACATCTCGCATGGTCATTGAATTGAGGAATTGGGTGTGCTGAATCTTGAGAAGAGGAAAGAGGAGGAAGAGTTCTGTAATGAATGAAGTATGTGCTCTCTGTTGTCCCCTGAGACTCTCAAAATCAGAGTGCTGAGAATGCACACAGCAAAGAGATGACGAGATACGTGTAAAAAAGACTGAATAGAAAAAGACGGTAAGTGAAAGAGCAGGAAAGAGCTCTTCTTTAAGTAGGCTATGGCTGTCTGAACCCAAAAAAGATCCAAATAAGAGAGATAGAAAGCAAAGGAGAAGAAAAGAGAAAGTTAGTGAGTGACTGTTACTTTGGCCGAAAGTCACACTGCAACAGACACCAAATAAAGACAGCTTAAAAACAGAACAACAGCGACAGGAAGGACAGACGGGAAAGGAAAAGAGGATGCAAAAAAAAGAGGGTGAGAAAGTGTGAGGGACCTCTTTTTTTTTCCTTTTTAAAGTTAATTTTTTTTAAAGCCTGTCCAGGGGATAATGCTGTGTGTCTGTGTGTGTGAGTACCTGTACGTGCGGGTCCTCTGATTAACGGATGCAGTTCTAAGCCGGGCTCTGCAGGGGTGGTGCGGTGTTTTCGTGTTGGACTCTGCACATAGTCCGTTAGGGACGACTGTGTGGACCGCACAGGTTTCGAGCGTCCGGTAAGGGGAGTGGCGCCTGCCGAGGGGGGGGCGGGGTTAAAATAATTTAATATCCACTAAGGGGTGGAGTCAAACATCATTGTTGACAGACTCCAATAATTACATACTGAGAGATCTTGTGTCACATCTTGTAGTCTGAAATCCATTTAGAACATCACAACAGTAAAGCAAACCCTCATGAGTCATGTCTAATTTATAGATTTGTAGATCTGCGAGGCAATTAGGGTTGGCAGTATCACCAAAATAGACCAAGGAGTAATTTTATGTCTGGATCTACAAATAATATCAATATTTGAAACAGAATGTATGACAATACAGTTATTTTTGCTTTTAAACTCAACAACAACAAAAAACAGTATAGGTTTAAATAATAAAGTCACCTGACAATGCCTTAAGGATAATAAAGTGAACTGAAATACTTAAAAAAAAATACTTAATTAGAAGTAGAGCAAAAAATTGGTTCGACCAATACTTTTTACACTTTTCAGTTAGTGGTTCTCTAATAGAGTCTACCAGTAAATGTCAACACCACTGTGCATTAAACAGGAAATAACAGTGTTAGTTTCATTCTCAAGTGAGAAATATGTAGCATTTTATCTTAACAGTTAGACCACAGTGAAGAGAATGAAATACTTTTGATTTCATGTAACATCATTTTTTTGTTATTAATGACATTTTCTAAATGCAATTTTCTATCTGTGTGTAGTTAATAAGCAAATGCGTTATTATTATTAAGTTTTTTGTTTTAATATTAAATTGCTGTATACATTACATATAAAAAACAGAAATGAATAAGATACTTATTAAATCAGATACTTAAACACAAAAATTGTTTGGTCATATAAAAAGCCATTACTGCTTAATCCTTATATTCATCTAATATGAACTTCTATTTTTTTTTTTTTTTTAGATGGATGCAAAACAAAAGATATGGTTATTTCATAACAAATGACAGGACAGTGCAGCATGAACTCTTTTGTACCATGCTGTTTCATCCCACTTTTGGGTTGTTTGGCTTCCCATACTAGCAGAAATCTGTCATGTGTCTGTATGTATTAAAGAAGCCTGTTGTGTTGCATACAGAAGGTTGTCTGCATTGCTTGTGGTTGGACCGTTGTGTTGCCATGGTGACAGTGAGGGGTTGGGGGTGGGCCATGGACACGGGTATGAGCGGGAAGAATAAACACAGTCGAGATTTTATACAGTAACAGACATCAGACTGTAAAAACTCAATGACATAAAAATAATACTAACACATCACAAACACAACATGGACAGTCTTTTCTTCTCCACAGTGACCTGCAGTGGCAGAAAAAGGCACAAAAGACTGAAACACAAAGATCCAGAAAGCTTCAGTGTGTCATATCCCTTAAAACATAGAACAGAAAATGAGTCCGTCCCTGAACAGAGAAACAAGCCAAAACTGTTAAAGACAATACAAACAACACATTCGTAGATGTGGTGCGAGCATGGCTCTGGAAAATGGCTTTCAGGAATAGAGATTAGATAAGAGATGGAGAGAGAGCGACAATGAGAATTTTCCTTTTCAACCAACCACCATATCAACATGTGCACAATAGTATTCTCAACAATTCAAGGGGGTCTTTTCATGCATTTTTATCATGATTATTTCACTCCTAGATGTCCATTTATAATGCAAGTTAAGCTGCTTTTTGCACTAAAAATATGATGATGCTAAAACAATTCAGATCAGGCTGAAATTATGTCTGAGACCTGTAGCTGAAATGCACTCAGTAATTTTTTTTTTATGAATGTTTCAATGGCAATATGGACTTTTGAAAATGTTTTCCACAGTTATGTGTGATATTTACAGTTAGTCATGAGTAGTTCAAGTACATATTTCAAAAGTATATAACTGCCCATTTCCTGACAAATTATTGCTTTCATTTTATCAATATCAAAGATAAATAAAAAAAGAGCCTTTGCAAACATGTACTTACCTCAGGTTTCCTTTGCCCCGGGCCGGGGGGCTGGGTGTGTTTCTGGGGGTCTGGGCAGCTGTGCGTGGGAGTTGGTACCCGCTTTCCTTGAGGGTCATATTCTAGGGCCATTGACCTGTGGGGGCAAGTGTCAAATGACTCATTATCAGAACAAATGTAAAGACACGGAACATTCCAGCACCAAACACAAAAACACACATCAAACAAGCCCAACTGAATCCTTACCTTAACCTTAGTAACCACACACTCAGAAATGAAGGCAATAAGAGAGGGTTGAGGGAGAGAAACAAGATGCAAACAGTTTAGCGTGAAGTGTAAAGAGAAAAACTCACACACATGCAAACACACACAGAGCAGCTAGTTCGGTAGCGCCCCCGCAAGTCCACCATATGATCCAAAGAACAAAATACATTCCATATTAACTAGTGATGCACAGTATATACTGGTATTTTGACAAACATTATTATATTAAAAGGTGCAATTAATAAATTTTTTGTTTTTGATTTGTCAGGCTGAATATAGCAGCTGATAGCTGACTATTAACAAGGCAAAAAGTCTTATAACACCTGGGTGACGCAGAAATAAAGTGAGCATAGTAATTTAGCTGGTCATGTGATGTGTAACATGGCTGGTGCAGTGCTTGTAGCCCTTTATGGAAAGGAAAATCTCATATGAATTTACTTTATTTCACACTTTCACAAACATATTAATGTTTGCGTCTAAAACCAACAATAAGTACTTGGTTTATATGTAAAACACACAAAACAGACTCTAAAGGTGTCCGTAAAAACTAAACTACTGTTTTCTGGCGAGTTTTTCACTGTTGAAATCAAGTCATTTCATAAAAAGTTTGGAATTTTGTGTGAGGGCGAATGATGATTTCCCATGCAGGTTTAGACATCAGGTTCACAGCGTGGTCACACATATACAACTGGCTTCATCCATCCCTACCTTTACAGCTCATGGTTCCTAGCAGTCATCCAGCTAGACTGTAGGTCAACGGGCTTGCGGATGTAGGCGTACAGGCCTCTCAGGATTGGCTGGTTGCAATGATCTTGTGCTGTGCGGGAAGTGTTCTTATTGGTGGTGAGGATGCCAATCTCTCGCCTGGCCACCTTCTCTTTATGGATGTCCACCGTCTGTGGAGGAATGATGTCGTATGATTTGATGTATGCAGAAATTGGTTCATGGAAAACCAATCCAGATTACAGGGTTGTGAGCATGAAATCACAACCATGTTAAAATCAAGAAGAGCCTAAAAGTAAAACTATTGAATGACCAAGCAGTCGCATTCGACGTGTTTTCAAACGTTCAGTTGATAAATAAATCTTATTTTAGTTAATATAAAGGTACTGTCATACACCGAAAGTTTTAATACTTAGGGTTATTGAATTTAATTATAAATCTTTTTACTTTTAGGTAGTAATATTTAATAGTGACGCTTTGCTTTAGAAAATTAACGTGAATATAGAAGCAAAATAACTTGCAAACAAAAACTGCAATGTACCACCCTGCTCATCTCAGACAAGTATAAGATACCCACACTAGCAGATGTCTGTATAGCAGTATTAATAACAAAAGCACCTGTGAGATGTTGTTGATGGGACGGGACTCCATGCGCGCGTAGCTGAGACGCCTGTATGGTCCAGCATCTGGAGCACATTGTTGGCGAGAGTGTTGATCAGATATGCTACGCTGGCCAAAGACTGAGTAGTGTAGCTTTTGGTTTTCTTCTAGAGCTCTGTGCTTATCTGGAGACTATATGGAAAGAAAAAGGAAGAGGAGAGAGAGAGAGAGAGAGAGAGGGCGAAGAGAGAGAGAGATGAGAGCGAGAGAGAGAGAGTGTGTGTGTGTTAATATCAGCACAGAAGGATGAATAGAGGTGAAAGAGAACATGATCTTGATCGTGGCCTAATTTCTGTTCCCTCGTTTTTACCTGCCTTGAGGATCGTGTTGCAATCACTGTTTCGCTCTACTATAACATAATAAGATACATTTTTTTAAACCGGTGGCGTGCGAGCTTACATTATTGAGTGTTGTCTTGAGATGTGCATGCTTTCATTTTGTTATGTATCCTATTAAAGGGATACTCCCACCCCAAAATGAAAACATTTTGTCATTAATCACTTACCCCCCTGTTGTGTTCCAAACCCGTAAAAGCTCAGTTCATCTTCAGAACAACAAATTAAGATATTTTGGATGAAAACCGGGAGGCTTGAGACTGTCCCATAGGACTGCCAAATAAATAACAGTGTCAAGAGTCCATAAAAGGTATTGAAAGACGTTGTCAGAATACTTCATACTGCCATCAGACGTGCAATATGGTTATATGACGAGACGGGAACACTTTTTGTAAGCGAGAAAAAAACAAACAACAACTTTATATTCAATAATTCCTTTGTCAACGGTCTCCTCTGTGTCCTCTCCATATCACCGTATGCTGTGTGTGCTGGATTCTGTGTCATCCACGCCACAAGGATGCGCTGTTTTATTTCAAATCAAAGCAAAATACATGTAGAAACAACGCATCCTTGTGGCACAGATCCTTGTGGCAGAGTATTCTGACAATGACTTTCATACCTTTTATGGACCTTGACACTGTTATTGTACTTGGCAGTCTATGGGACAGTCCACTAAGCCTTCAGGTTTTTCATCCATCCAAAATATCTTAAATTGTGCTTCCAAAGACGAACAAAGCAGTTTTGACGGCCGTTTGGAATGAACATGGGGGGTAAGTGACTTAATGGAACAAATATGTTCATTTGTGGGGTGGGACTATCCCTTTAAAACAACCCCCCAAAAATTCAAAGATATGGAGGGAAAAATTCCCCACTATGTAGATTTTTGGTTTTTATTTATATATTATGTGATAAAGTTTGAAGCAATTTCACAATGCAAGAGTTGCTCTTTTCCTCAATATCAGCATCGATTATTTGTTGGACTGATTTTATCCAACAGCTGAATAAACCAAGTTAATATTAGGTGATACTATATTTTAGACACATATATCTGTCTTTCATCAAATGAAATAGTTTCAAACAAAGCCACAGAAGAGAACGCGATACCAATCTCTGAATGAATTCCGTGTTTTTGAATATGAAACGAGTGAGTCCGATGATTTCAATGACCAATACACTAAATGCAGTCACTTGATTTGCTCCTGGAATGAATTATGATCAGTCATTTGAACAAATCTGTTAATAAATGACTCAATTACTCGGCTTAAGAAGTGGCCGTGCTGCCATCACTACTTTTGGAATTATTTTGTTTATATTAAAGGCACCAATAAAATCAACATTCCTGAAAAAACAGCCAAGGCCCCAACGACAAAAATACACTCAAAATATTTTTTAAAAAAATCCCAGTTTGACTATAATTTTTTTTTTGTCCAATATCACCACTACTCCCTCCGTTCATGATTGTTCCTCCTTTATATTAATGCACAAACAGACACTGCGCAACCAATCAGAGCAAGCCTGGAACAGGAAAAAAAAAAAACGCCTCGAGTCACTGCCCTCATATGGCCGCCTACAATCCTCATTCACGCGCCTGCCCGGCTTATCCATGGTGATGCTGTCAAATATATGGAAGGCCCAGTGATGTACGGTGAGTTGAGGATAGCAGGGGAGGAGGGTATGTGTGAACCTGAAAGGGTGAGAGAAACACGCTGATAGCATCAAACAAATTAACAGCCAAACGCTAATTCATATCAAATCCAACTAAAATAGTAATTTCTCCAATATCAGCAGACTGAGTCTTACTCCTGTACCTGAGCTACATTAGTCATTAGTTCATCGCCATTCCTTTCCCTCAACGTGCCCCGGTTTTTTGTTCCAGGACACCAACCTTTCATTATACTTTTCTCACTGTTGCGCCTCACATGTATCACTCTTAGCCGAATGGTGTTGTAGCTAGGGTGTCTATGTGGACCCCCTACCACCTCCACCTGGCAGGGCCAAACTGGATGCCTCACCCTCCGAAATGGGAGGCCCATGCTGTCTCCTTCAGAGCTGTTAATGCACCCTCTCCCTCTGCGAGTAGGGCCGGGTGGAAGAATCTTTTGTTGCCAAAATCTCGACAATATAAGCAGCTTCTTTTCC
The DNA here is from genome assembly GCF_018340385.1 of Cyprinus carpio. Lineage (NCBI taxonomy): Eukaryota > Metazoa > Chordata > Actinopteri > Cypriniformes > Cyprinidae > Cyprinus > Cyprinus carpio. The sequence goes on from NC_056577.1 coordinate 445,138, forward strand.
CTCTATCTCTGGGTCCCAAAGAGCATGTGAAGATCACAGACAGAGACTACACGTGGACCAACACTAGATCCTCCCTCTCTATCGCCAGCCATGCGCGCAGCTGGCAGTTCATAGCCAGAGAATGAACACAACCTCTGCCAGGGTAAGGCTAAAAGTAGCCTAATGTTGATGTAATCTCAGTAAACTACACATTATATCTTTTAAGTAAAAGTAGCATTATGGATGGTCATGTCATAAAACGGTTTTTCTATGTCCGCTTGTAATTTGGGTTTTTGCCCACCCATGATTATGACAATTTGATAAAAATCCCATTGTAAGTTACTAAGTATAACCGCGCTTACATGTCCTAAGTTTCAGGGATCCCCACACCTTGATACAGGCCCTTCAAATTCAAAGGACTTTTCAGGTCCAGGTGGTTACCCCTCAAATTCAAGGACTTGAGGGGTTGAAACCAACCACTGGATCAATCATGCGCATGCCAATGTCCATTGGCTCGTTTAGACCGACACTCAAAGTGGATTGGTCCCTCTAAGCAAGCATCACAATCCTTGGTCCTTCTGTCCGTGCCCTCCAAGCGATTTCAAACATCTTCTCGGGAGACTAGAGTGACATACATACCCGCGATGTGCCTGTTGGATTGTATAATGAAATGAGGAGATCCACAAAAAAAACAAGGGGCCAGGGGCACCCCCTTTTGAGACATAGTTGCATTAACTGAGAATTAAATATGTTGGTAGAGGAAGATATAATTATGGATTTCTCTCCAGGGACACCAGAAGTTTTTCCCCATACAGGCAGGCGAGCTTTATGAAAAGTCATTTTGTCACTGGTGCTAAACCTGAAACACTCTCGCTAGGCTGCTGGGCCCCTGAAGCTGGACATCAATAGGTCTTTAAAAACCAATGGTCCTTGGGTCAGACTGTGGTCGGAATGGTTTTTTAAATGAAGTGTGACGCTCCCGCCACACTTCTCTTGTTACACCGTAATTATTATTTTGGTGTTACCCTGGAGCAGAATTAGGCCTCGCTCCCATCGTGCTCTACCAACGCATATTATTTTGGTTCTTCCATGTGAAATCCAAAAGGAAACAGAAGCAGAATGTCTGAGCTGCTAGTATTTCTTAACCTCAAGGTAGGGTGGAATCATCTATCTGCCGTGTTCCAACCTTTAATCTAGTAGCATCACAAAAAATTTAATCTCCCCCGTGGTTTTGGTGTGCTACGTTTGTGGGCGATAGGCCTCCATCAATCAATAATCAGCACTATCGCTCAACCCCAACATCGGCTGATACAGTATGAGAAATTCGCGTGCATTTAATTTTTTATATTTAACTGTACCTAGTTTCATGTGCCAGAGCATCACAAACGCAGGTCAAGGCTAAAAGTCAAACTAATGTTATTGTACATCTATTAACTACACATTATATCTGTTAAGTGTAAATAGCACATATGGATTTCTGTTCATAATACTTCTCTTTCCTATGACCTGAATTTGTTTTTAACATGATTCAGACGCAATTTGATAAAATCATTGTAAGTTACTAATTTATAACTGCTTACATGTCCGATCAGTTCAGGGATCGCCTCACTGACCGTCGATTAAAACTTCAAATTCAAGGACTATTTTCAGGTCCAAAGTACCTCAAATTTCAAGGACTTGATGATGGGGACTACATTTCAAGTGAGAGCGACGGTAACATCGTAAGAAGCATCTCTTTGTAAGAGATAATTGGTGTTACAAGTTTATTCATGTCTCTCAACACTAACTATTTGTTACCTAGCTGCTGTTGTCCATTTGATTTTTGGTCCATTAGTGACAAGAGATCTGATACTCCATGTGCTTGATATCTATCTGTTCTCATACAACTGACAAGAATGATTCAGTTACATTGTCTCCTAGTAGACTGTATTCTAAAATGATCTCGAATATAACTTTTGTGCATGGATTTTATCTGTAAAGAGCTCAGGCTCATGTAACCAGAACGTTGTCAGATATATAATATAGCTATATATACTAGATATATATATATTATAATATATATATATATAATATATTATATATATCATAATAATATCTGTGCTTATTAAGTTTTTTCTTACCTCCAGTGTGTTCTGCATCTAACTCTTAAACAAGCAAAAGCAATTCAACACATTAATTTACGGCTGTGTGTGCTGTGAAACGTATTTGTATGTTTGTTTACACCGGCAAAATTCGCTAGTAGTTTACGGTTGCGTGCGAGTGCATGAATTGTCATGCTAGGTGCTGGACCACCACATTTATGTGTCTCATTCCTGGCAAAAAGTGAGGACCAGTGGTCGACAATCCGGCATGAGGCATGGGGCTGACGGTGCACACAGGGGCTGTAGTTGGTGTGGTTAAAGTAGTGCGGCCAAAGTAGTGCAATGAACCATTATTCCAAATATCAAAACTGAAAATGTCATTTCCATACCTAAAATACATTTTTACAGTTACTGTTATGCATATTGATCATAAACACAGCTAAAAAGCTTCTTACTAGTGCCCCTCCTTCCACAAACACTTAAACATCTAGCACAGTTGTATCATAGGTAGAATGCAAAATGTTTCAATACAAGCATTTCAGTCAAATTTAAAATTTAAGCAACATTTGAAACCTTTAACCCACGCGGGGAAAATTAACCCATTTACAGTTTAAAGGTAGGACATAGGAAAGAAAATGCAGGACTTGGCAAACCCTGCATTCAACACGAGCGTGCAGGTGTCAGCATTTGGTGACTGTAGAAAGTACAAAACCGACTTCATCCCGACATTTTGGGTGATTCAGAAATCTCGGCCGGCGGCCTTTTTTTCCAGATCCAAAAAGTGAGGACATTCAAAAAGAGGAATATGTCCGGGAAAAATACGAAGTACCTAGGAAATATGGTCACTCGCTAAACACTTCACATAACAACGTAAATCCCCCTTACACTGGCAAACAGTACAACACAAAGTACCTCACGTGGGAAACTCTACTTATTGCATGCACTAACATAACACGTAAATGTGTACTATGGTCCGTAAAACCAAGTGTTATCTCTAGATGTGGCAACAACTAATGTAAATCAAGCAAGCTATACATAGTACCTATATAAGCCATGAGGTATTGGCAAAATAACAACATTAGAAGAACCACATTAGTTTTCGTTTCTCTTTTTCAAACACTAAAATCTAATTAAAAACCACCCCTCTTTGGTCAAGCATTCAAATAATGCATCCTCATAATTTTGGACTGCAGTTATATCTGATCAAATGCCCACATTATTATTCTTTAACTTGGGTTGGAAACAGCAGCTACGCGCGTAATTATGTCTCTTATTTGTTTGCTCTGTTTTGTAACTCAGGAATTTACACAAGCATCCAGTCTGGATCCAGAACACCTGAGAAGAGATGATGCCAACCCATCAGAGGGACCTCAGATGATGCTAACCCTGAAACAACATACAGAAATAACGACCATTTTGGCTATCCAAGTTTGATTGCATAATTGCTATATACTAGTGTTAATCGTCTGTTTGTTAACGTTTTTAATTGATTTTTCCGAACAATTCTGCCGTATGCACATAAACTGACAGTCACCACTGATAAGCTACTACTAAATATTGTAGAAACTTAATTTATCTGTAAAGTTGCTTTGCAATTGATTTGTATCCCAATGTATTTTGTAAAAAATGCGCTATACAAATAAACTTGACAAGAGAGTTTGAATAATATGGAATTTTTCCTGAAAAACTCTTGCACAAAATAAATTCAAGCCACTTTCAAGGACCTGTGTCAATGTATGTTTATTTTCAAAAACTTTCCAGGGCCTTGGAATTTTTTTTTCAGATTCACAAACTTTCAAGGATTTCAAGCACCTGTGGGAACCCTGTAAGTTATTCTAACAGCAGCTACAGAAAATGAGCAAAGAATATTTACATTATCAAAGAAAATCATCACTGACTTCAGTCTAGCGCGAGTTTACGCACTTTAAAAAAACACTCTTGTTATAATCAATGAAGCTATCTACACCGTATGATGAATAAATCTCTTATACTTACATCGCACGTACATCTGCACTTCGTTGTTTATGATGAGACAATTGACCATATGCACAGTGTTCTTTAGAACTTCCGCATTAAGATAAGCCAGCTCGTAAACTTCCGGTAAAGCGTCATTTGATGTTGTAGTATATATAGGTAGAGACTCTTGAGACCCTCTCAGAGACCTCTCCTGCCTCGTTCTTGTCAGAAACTGAGAAACAAAATAATTGCAACACCGTGAATAATGATAACGGCATTAACATGTTATTTAACATTTAACAAGAGCCTGGTAATCCCAGGAGAGTACCTACAAATAATTGTACATCTAAATGCTGAAAAACTAAACACTATCGTTAACTGTTTAGGCTAACGTTAGCTAGCTAGCAACGCTATCTCGTAAACAACATCATAATTGTATTCCTGATAATCAATAACTGACCTTCAAAGTCATGAACACATTTTTAAAACACTTAATATTTTATCATCTTTACCATTTCTCATCTCTATAGCTGTGCAGTAAAATTCACTTTAATGGAATCGTGTGTGATTGGTTATAACACGCAACACTGTAAAACCGCTGAAAAATAAATATGACGGAACACATAAGCCCTAATATTAATTAGATAATACTAGCCTGATAATAATAATAATTATTATTATTATATCATCAATGGCAACAGGCAATATCTCTAACTATTGTCGATACACAATACTATCGTCTATCGGCACAAAACTAGTTTGAGCACTATATGTCAGGTCTTCAAAAGCCAAACGAAAGCTTTATGTAAGGAATGGCCTGTTGCTTACATACTGATATTGAATAATTATACACTGATAATGAATATGCAGTACCGCTTAAATCTAATTTACAGTCATGATTTTAGATGTCATGTGACAGATTACAATGCAACACATGCGAGAACCAAGGGTGATTTGGAGTGAATAATAATGTCATATCTGTCATGAAAGGTTCATTTACTTTAATTCAACACAAATAAAAGAGATTTGTGAGCTCCAGCTCAGATTTTTTTCAGAGATGAAACAGTTTATTTTTATTTTTTCTTCCTGCAAAACAGTCATATGGCTTTCCAAGATTTGGAATTGCTCTCAAGTCCTAGTACTTCTTATATTGTACTTTCATCTTCTCCTTTTTTAATATGTATGGACATTTAGCCATTTGGTGTTCCACTGAAGAAAGACAATCATACAGGGTTTGAATGTCATGATGAGGAGACAAACTATGGGAGAACAGTCATTGCACTGTCAGCTCGAGATAAAAACCTTCTTTTGTCATTAACGCTTTGAGGAAAACATCAGATTCATTCAATAAAACACTAGAGGTCCAAAACGCACTAATGTTTCTATCAAATGCAACATTTCTATATATGACCATGACACGTGCAAAATAATGCAAACAATTATCTATTAATATGACCTTCCCAGAACAAAAAACGAATGTGATTAGGCTTATTTCTGCAAAAAAAAAAAAAAAATTATAATTCCTGACAAGAATGAGAACCTGTCTGAATTCACAAACATATCTGTATGCAATATGCATGAATTCAGGGAGTGGGAAATATTGGGTTACATACTAAACTAAAACCAGACCACATGCAAGCAAGACTCATATCAACCCAAGCTAAATGCTGCCATGGAAAGAAATCCAAGCTTGGTCACAAGAAGCTTTTTATGGCATTTCTGAACCTGCTGTGACAAAGCCATGAGAAAATACAATGTTCACAATTCGCTCACAACTAACAGATTTTCTTTTCAGATGACATAACAAAATGCATTCATAGAGCATCATATCTGCTCTGCACGATTCCCTGAGTCAAATCACAAAGCAAACCCTGTTTAGCATCTTTACAACTGTGAGCTCTCATTCTTAAACTCTAACCCGATGATTGTTGTGCATTAACAGGCCGGCAAACGCTAGTCAAGCATGCAATATTTATCAGGAACGCATCACGACTCAAAAGTACTGGAATCAGCATCCACAGAGAACAAACTCATATCCAGTGACATCCAGTCACTGATCTGCCGGGGCCCATGTGACATGCTCTGTATTTTTGGAGCAATAAATGTCAAAAGTTTGATTTCTAATGCACTATTTCTGAGGGACTACAAACACTAAACAGAGAAGTCCATATCCTTACACACCCACTTCTGTGGATCCCCCAGGAATGCTGAAAATAACACAAATTTAGTCATTCATTTTATCGTTCCAGAAGCACTTTACAGATTCCAGAGTGAATCATAAAACTCATGCTAGCAGGAAAAAAACTGCATTTACCATAGTTCTAGCAATGGTACTTGTATAATACCATAGTAAGCAAGCACTGCATTACCATAATTAGACAAACATAACTAACAAACAAACGGTATTTGTTGGCAAAAGGCAGATTTTAAACCTAACCGCCATATTTGTCATGAAAAGATACCACAGTTAATCATGTATAACAATAGTAAAATTTTGCGATTTCGAAAATGCAAATAAACGCGATAGTACCAAAAATACTAAAACAGAAAACTGTACACATTCGCTCTCGATAATAAACTAACACAAACAACACCATAATAATAGCAAACTAGTAAAAACACTAACATTAATAGATAATTACACTAAAAAGCAAAATAATCAAATAAAACAGTCCATAAGCCCCCAGTATTTAGCAGCAGAGCTAACTTCAAAAACACTGCGCTGCTGTGATTAAAATATCTTCACAAACGCTATTATACATTAACACACCACTTTAAATCATATCACTCGGTTTTAATTATGCATATAAAACGAATAAATTCATATTAAATTTAAAAAGAGCTAAAGTAAACTGTCTTTTGATGTGATACACTTGAGGTTTACTCATTGGTTTCGCTTCGGCTAGCACGTTAGCCTACTAGCTCAGCGTTTGAGGCCCCATTTCTGTACAAAACCACTGGAAATATCAACAAAACGCCTATAAAGTGTGTTAAGTGTTGAATTAGTGTAATATAAACCAGTATGAATTACAAGCAATAATAATACGCGATGAATTCAGTCCGCTCGACTGCACTGTCACTCGACAACACAAGCAGTCGGATCATTAATCTCTTGTGTCATTTCTCATCCGGTATCTGGCCGTGTCTCGGATGTTTTCAAGGTTTTGTAATGTCACCTGAATGTAGTTGCTCTCGCAGTACTCGGCGACTCTCTCTAGGTTGGCGTAGCTGTCCAGCAGAGCTCCTCGACCAGCAGGAATCTCCTCTTCCAACAGCATCTGCAGCTCCGCCATCTTCACATCTTACTGATGCATGCGGGAGGAAAACACCACCATCACACTCCCCTCTCCCTCACTATGTGATGCACGCAGGAGGAAAACACCATCACATTACCTCACATTCACAATTCTCTTTCCTCCTCCCCTATATGTTCCTTTGTCACTCTTTCTGTCCCCTTTTCTGTCTTTTTGCTGTATCCCAAAAATGCTCTATACAGAATGGTTTCATTATTTGGCCTAGATAGACAGACAGACAGACAGATAGACAGACAGATAGATAGATAGATAGATAGATAGATAGATAGATAGATAGATAGATAGATAGATGCATACTTTTTTATCACATTTTATTAGTATAGAAAGATTGCATTTAAAAGATTGCGATTCAATGTTGATCATCGTTTATGGAATGTCTGTGACATTCAGAAGGGAATGACCGTCTAAAATAACCGTGGCATATAGTTTTAATAACCTGGACCATTTCTAAATGACATTTCTTTGATCTTATCAATTGCTGCCCCACACAATTAAGAGCACATGACATTGGTCATGCATAATTCACATTTCCCAAGAGTTTATTTCTGGGACGTGAGCTATGAGTCCTTCAGTTCCTCTTGCTGACTGTGATCCAGGTGTCATCTTTGGGTGTGGTCACCAGCTCATACCTGGCCTCAACCACCTGCCCTTCCACTCTGTGCAGTCTCAACCTGCGCACCAGCGTGCTGAGCAGCACTGCGGCCACAGTATATGCAAATCTAAAGAGAGGAAGAGAAGGATGGGGCAAGAAGATTTGTGAGCTATGGGACATCTGAATGTTTCTTAAAGGAACAGTTTATCCAATAATGAAAAATCTGGTCATCATTTACTCAGCCTCATGATGATTAAAACACATATAATTTATTTCTATGATAAAAAAAAATAATAATAAAAAAATATATATATTCCTATGTTTACATATTGCATTGGTTCTCAACCAGGAGCCAGAGTCCACTAGGGGGAAGCACACCTCAAAATGATTGAGAAAAATTTAAATTAAGGCAAACACACGCTTTAAAATAAGAAAAAAACAGAGATAAGAAATCATGCTAATATTTTTTATTTTAATTAATTCCCTCAACTACCTTGTTTTGAATGAACCAGGGTTTCCATTAATCTTAGAAGACCTGGATATATGAGTGAATTTTAAAAGTGTGTTTTTTAGACCTGTAAAGTTTAAATAATAATAATAATAATAATTTATTGAAATTTCTATACTGATTATACATCTTTCTAGTTACATCAAGATTGATTTAAAAAAACTGGAATTTATGAGTAAAAAAAACTTATCTCGTAATCACAAATGAGTGAAAAAGTAATGTACATTAATTGCTGATTAAGAGTGTGATCCTTGAAAAACATTCAGTTCTTGAACTTCTAGAAATATGGAATTTAATCATTTTAATTGTAATTATTTCAAATTATTTAATTATTTTAAAGGGGTCATAAACTGAGAAATCAAAATGTCCCAAAATGAGACTCACCGGCGCACGCGCAAAGCTGACTTCAAACGTAATTCCCCCGGAACTGCTTCCGTTTACAACAGTGAGCGCAAGCTAGATTCAAGTGATTATTACGTTTTGAATATGGATATGTTTCTTACAAAAAGCATCGATTCACTACAGGAGGCATTTGTTCACCCCCCGGAGCCGTGTGAGACACTTTTTTTATGGAAGGGCGCTTTTTATTTCACGTGGACTTCGTTTTGGACTGAAGCAATGCAACACCCACTGACTGCAATGATAGAGCTTGAATGAATAAAAAGACAATTTTTAATATAACTCCGACTGAATTCGTCTGAAAGAAGAAAGTGATATACATCTAGGATGCCTCAGGGTGAGTAAAACGCAGCCTAATTTTCATTTTTGGGTGAACTAACCCTTTAACATATAGCCAATCCTAGTTTGTGCAAACATAAAGTTTGAAAACAAGCAGCTTTGTCATTATAGCAGTACCAGAAATATCATCACCTTTACATGGGACTATAAATATTGTCAAAGTCCCTTACAATGAAAAGGAACGTCATTCAGCAGATATCTTTGCAGTTATTTTGGGCATACAAGAACAACTCCTTTCTACTTGAATGGGGAAAAATCTGACATTAACTGTCAAATAAATGTTGTTTCTTTCTAAGTCTAGTTGTTTTAAGCTTTATTTACAAAGCAAGACTTATTTTGCCATAATGCACATTACACTTTCTCTCATTCACTGTAATGTGAGTGAACCACCTTAATATATACAGTCTTTAATATTGTCGTGGAAAATGAGTGTCTTGGAATTAAACAGGTTGAGGATCCCTAGTCAATAGGACTCGTAGAGACTACTTTTATGTGGCTTTTTGTCATTTTTGCAGTCTGACTGACAGCGTTCCCATTCACTTTTGCTGTATTAAGTAGAGCAGCCTGAGCATTCTGTTAAACATCTCCTTTGTGTTCAACAGAAAAAATAAATTCATACAGGCTTTGAAGGGCACGCGGGTAAAGAAATGATAAACTTTAAATTTTCAGGTGATCTTTGTTATGGTTATTTATTTAAGAAAATTTCTGTATTTCTCTCCTTGTACCTTAGTTCAGGGCAGGCCTGGCTTCCTGAAAACCCAAGCAGCGAGAAGCTCTTCATTACTGACTCATCAGCAAATCTGTCAGGATTAAACCTGTCAAAGAAGACCAACCAGTGAGAATTCCAGCAAACCATGAACCTTACACAACCTTGTATAAAATTAACACACAAACACACCTGTATGGAAGTGACCAAGTATCTGCATCTTGAAGGACGATGCCCAGGGCATAGATAACCAATGTCTACAAACATACAACCAGAAGTATTTTTAACATTATAGGTCACAGCACTCTCTATATTGACTAGACTAGATATAATGAATGAAACATGCAGAGATTTTTTAAGTTTGTGTGTGGGCCTAGTAATGAAAAAGGCTGGTTCTTACTTCTTTGGGAATGACGTGTTGGTCCACCTTCCCCTCCACCTCCTGCAGTCTGGCAGCCATGGGCGTCAGTTTGGCTGTGCGGACTGTTTCATTCAGCACCTGCTGGCAGTATCTGAGGGACAATGTGATCAAGAATCATGATTTCTAGACAAAGTGATGGCCATGTGGAAGAAAGTATAACTCACAAGGTATTTTATGGAAATCACAGAATTGACACACATATGCCACCTGGTGGAAAGAAAAGAAAATGCACTTAACATGTAAACCCAGGAGAATATTGGAAACCCTTAAGCATGTACATACTGTAAACCAACCTCTCTTGACCAAAACAGCTCTTTAAAAAAAAAAAAAAAAAAAAAAAAAAAAAGGATTATGAAAAAAAAAAAGTAGTATTAATTTTGTCATGTGTAAACATTTTTTCACTTTTGGGTCATTTGATTTAGCATCTGCTAAATAAATAAATGTAAATACCATATGGATAATACTTACAAAATAATATCACAAGCTATGACTGGGGCTCACCTAAGTTGTGGAATCTTCTCCAAGGTTACAGGTTCCTCTCCGAGCACTTCAACAAGCTCATGATAGAGACGTTCCTGCACTGCTTCTGAGACTGATAGGAAGTGAACTGCCCAGATGCACACTGGGAAATAACACAGATGAGAGCAGGCATAAATTATATATAAGAATAACAAAAATACAGACATGAAGGTAAAAAAGAGAAAAGTTACACAGTGTTATTATCATTAACTAAAACTAAAACTATTAAAAACATTTTTGTTTGCTGAAAAAATGCTGAAATAAAATAAAATATTAGATGAACAAAAGTAAACTAAACAAAAATGTAGAAAAGTTTTAAGATTAAGAAAAAAAAAAAAAAAAACTACATAGTAAAAAAATGAATACAAAATTATAAAGCCACACCATAAAAATACAAAATATTAATCTAAAATTAAATTGAAAAATTTAAATATAAAAACAAAAGCTAATGTTAATTAAAACTATAATACTATACAATACTAAAATATATTGAAGCTATGCCAATCAACTAGAAAGAAGAAATTGAAACTCACAGTTAGCAGTGATCACACAGCCAGCCAGAGTAAAAACCATACCATCTTCCATCACCTGAGGAACAGCAAAACATATGAAATAATTGTTTATTTATAACTGATGCATAAATATGTAAATATTAGTATCTCAATTTGAAAATGAATCGTTCTGTGTTGAGCTGATGCTACCTGTCGCTCTGTCAGCTTGGCCTATAAAAAATATAACAAAAAAAGACTAACTACATCATCCTCCACCACTCCTCTTTGCCACAGACTTCAGCACCGACTCCATCTCAGCCAGAGCTGAAAACAACAAAACCACATGATCAACTGACATTGAACAATCAAAAATAAAGTCAGCACTTTCAAATGTTGCTCAGCTGCCTTCTTACCACTCTCATAATGGGCCTTTCTGCTGGAACTCTTCTCTAGGGATCCATCCAGATAACCTTTACCGATCTCAGACCAGATCTATATGCATTTACATGTAAAATATCACATTTTATAATAACAAGAATTTTCATAAGCATGACACTAAATATAACTAGTGAGGAATGCTCACCGCTTCATGGTTCTTACGGAACTGAATGATCTCAGCATCATCCCGAAAGCGACTCCCCATGGCGAGCTGAGTGACAGCCTTCATAGCCAATCCAAGCAGATGAGCACAAAGAGGCGTGTGCTGTGATTTAGGATAAAATGCCCACTTATCAACCAGCTCCTCCACCAGCTAAAAAAAGCAGAGGTTTAAGAGAGAGATTGCATGTTTAAAAATAGGCACTGTTCATTATATTCAGTGTTGATTATTATACGAACAAAAACAAATCACCTATGGTTTAATATCAAAAAGAATTCAAGAACTTTCCTTTAAGGCAGACATCACTGCATCAGTTAGATTTATGCAATGTAGAGAAGAACTTTGTTGTTGGTCCTAATAGTGAAATCCTGAACTAGTGATATAGAAACACTCCTGAACAGACCTGAAGCAATAGAGGGAAGTTGTTCTCCAGGGTTTTATTGATAGCTCCCTCATACACTTTTTTTCTTATCATCGACTCGGTCACTCCCATTCCTGAACCTGACTGGTAACCCAGCAACGACTTGAGCATTGTCTCAAAGGAATCCGCTGAGGAGAGGGTACAAACATATGCATTAGAAAAAGCATGCATAATAATATGCATAAAAGGGGATTTGTATTTTTTCCCATCAAGGTAAAAAAAAAAACTTTGGTATGGCAATAAATGCTACTTTATACACTACCATCCAAATGTTTAGGTCAGAAAGTTTTTTTTTTTTTTTAAATGATCAAAAGTGACAGTAATAACATGTATAGTGTTACAAAAAGGTTTATGTTTTTCAACATTGAAATATTAAGAAATGTTCTTTAACACCAAATCAACATTAGAATGATTTCTAAAGGATCATTTAATGCTGAAAATTACTTTTAAAAATAAATCGGAACAGATGTTTTAAATTGAAATATTTTATTCTTTTTACTGTATTAGTGAGCAAATAAATGCAGCCTGGGTTAGAAAAGAGACTTCTTTCAAAGACATTGAAAAATCTTACTGACCACACACTTTTTGAAAGGTAGCTTATGATGAATCAAATGAATAACATATAAATCACATGTAATTTTATGATGAAATATTAACATTTAATTTATTTAAAGGAAGTTTTTACTCACTGGTCCAGTTGGGGTTGATGTGTTGTCGTAGTTGGTCCACAGCTCCCAGACTGACCACTGGTCTCCCACCAAACCAGAAAGATGCCACAGACCCGAACTCATCATGAAGACCCACCAGGAACTCATGCAGGCTTCCTTTGTTCACTATATCTTGCAGATTCCCATCTCTGGAAAAGTATGAAAGAAATACGTTTGTTGGAGAAATTGACTAAAGATCAAAAGAAAGAAAAAGAGAGAGAGAGAGAGAGAGAGAGAGAGAGAGAGAGAGAGAGAGAGAGAGAGAGAGAGAGAGAGAGAGAGGACAGTATCGCAAACTCTTACTTCTCTTCTGTGGGGTTTAGTCCAGGCACACCAGAGGCACTTCTAGATGACTGACATTAAAAAAAGAAAACCTTGGGTTAATATACACATATATGAAATATGAAAGTCCCATGATAGCAAATTACAGCGGATTTAATGGCTAACTTTCTTTAACATATATCTAGCTTTTTATCAGAAAATGCGTATTCTCTCAAAAAATAAGTAACGTTAACTGTAAACTCAAGAATATTCTTCTAAATGCAGCAGGTGAGAATTTAAACCGAACATGTGTAATATTCATATTTTATATAAAACATAATCACAACAACTACAAAACAGTTTGCAAAACAGATCAGATAATATTTAGATTTTTCACCGGATACAAATACAGTACGGCACCGATCAGGATAATGACAAATGTCACTGCAAATATAGCAAAATCCAGCATATTTGCTTTTCAGAAATGTCTAATGACCGTCATAAATGTAATCAAACTGTTCACTGGACTAGTAGCTAACAATCCACGTCTACAGTGGTCATCAGAAACCTGCGCTTCTGTAGCTCGGTGCTCAACTACACATCCTGTGAACAAGGCTAATCCAATCAATCGCAGAGCGTTGTTGTTTAGGGATACTTATTTGAAGTCTGTTTAGTACCGCCTGGATATTTTATTTTAACCAACACACCTTCCATAATTGCTAATTATTTTTATTATAATTTTTTTTATTTTGTACCCACATATGCCAAAACAGGTTAATATAAATCATCATTGTCCCTCCTTTATTATTTATTTTGTAATACGAGTTATTTTAATTATAACTCATCATATAAGTCGTTTTGTAAAATTGTAAATGTGTGACTAAGCTGTAGTATTAACTCTTTTTTTACTATATTGTGAGTTTGTTTATAATTATGGGGGCGGAGCTAATGGTAATTAGGCTCGTTATGAACTCTTTAAATGTGACACGCAGGAAAAAGTACGCACTTAGCGAAAGTAAGCCGCAAAAAAAAAATGTTGGTAATCGCAGCGTTAATTGCGTTTACGCTTAGTGTATATTTGAGCAATGCTCAGGATCCGCAGTTCCCCTGGCAGCTGCCCCAGTCTCAGGCCGGTGGTTTATCATTCTCCCCGGTCCTGAAGGAACTTCCCCAGCAGAGCTTTTCACCGGAGCTGAGTCAGATCACATCCCTCTCTCATCGAGCAGCATGATCGAACAGAATGAGCGCATAGACTGGCTTGAAAATCAATGACATCACTCCGGCTGAATGTGAGGATATCAGCTGCTGTTATGATGCGGGGGGCTGTTACTATGCCAGGGCAGGTGAGCTTGAAAATCAATGATTATACCTTTTATATATACACTTTAGGATCACGGTGCAACTATAATTGGCATTACCATAGTACTTTATTGTTAGTATTTTTAGACATTAATCATAATTTTACTGATAGTAATAGTAACAGATATAATAGTATAATATATTATTATTATTATTATTATTATTATTATTATTATTATTATTATTATTATTATTATTATTACTATTATTATTATTATTATTATTAATATATATATATATATATATTTTTTTATATATAAGATTCTTATGCTTTAAAAACAGCAATATTGTGAAATATTATTACAATATAAAATCAAAGCTTGCTAGTTTATTTTTTTAGCAGCCACTTCATCAATCTTCAGTATCAGTTCCACATGATCCTTTAGAAATCATTATAACTATGCTGATTTGTTCAAGTAACATTTCTTATTGTTCTCAATGTTGAAAACCGTTTTTGCTGCTTATTATTTTGTGAAAACTGTGATACACTACCATTCAAATGTTTGCAGTAAGTACATTTATTAAAAAAAAAAAAAAACAATATTACTGTTTTATAGTATTTTTCATCAAATAAATGCAGTCCTTGTGAACATAAGCGATTTCTTTCAAAAACAGTAAAGAATCTTAATTATTCCAAACTATTGTATTTTCATACTACTAGTGGGAGTGAAAATTCATTTGACATCTATGGCACTGTTTTAGGCTATTTTTACATAAATATCATTTTTATTTTATAGAAACCATCTACATTGATTTAATTATTGTTATGAGTTGTGATCCATGGATTTTTCTGGTGATTACTATAGGTTTCCTCCAAATACCACCATAAAACTATGATTAATATGCATTAAATGTATGAAAAAATATATTATTTAAGCACTGTCACTGTATAATACCTCTGATTGCAATTGTGTGCAAAACATTACATTGAAGGTTTTTTTTTTTTCCTGTGTTTGTTCCAGTTACTCTGCAGTGCACGAGAGATGGGCAGTTTGTATTGGTGGTTGCTCGAGATGCTACCATGCCACGCATCAGTTTAGATTCCATCCACATGCTGGAGAATGACCCCAGTGGCCGCTGCGCTTCTGTCGACAGCACTGCCAGCTTTGCCATCTATCAGTTTACTGTTAGCTCCTGTGGCACCAGAATGAAGGTGGGTATTAACCGTGGAAGAGCCTTCGAGCATGTTATTAATCATGGGGGAGAAAGAGCATGACATTGTTGCATCACTGTTTTAGTTTACCCTATGGTCACTATTATTTGTCCTCCATTATGTCCTTCAGGAAGAAAGCGGTTTTGTTATTTATGAGAACATGATGTCATCCGCATATGAAGTGGCCGTTGGACCTCGTGGATCAATTTCGAGGGACAGTTCTTATGAGTGAGGAGGCTCATCTGTTTTTATGCTGAAGTTTTTGGTTACAATCAGTGGAAGGTGGCCCAGTATTTCCTATCTGTGTCCTGAACTGAAGTTCCAGTGCAGGTATTCGGGATCAGCAGTTGAGGCTCTGGTGGTGGAGGTGAATACGGTTCCTCCTCCTCCCCCGGTCTCTCAGAACGGCCCGCTCCGAGTGGAGCTCAGGCTCGCCAGTGGACAGTGCTCTACTAAAGGATGCTCTGATGGTGAGCAGAATCCTGAAATGCAAATTTCACAGCAAAACCAATAAGAGTCATGTTTTGCACATGTGGCTAATCTAGTAAACTCATTTAATTTAATTACATATTTTGCAAAGTCATCCTAAAATGTTCCTGTTCAAACAATACAAGGTCCCAAAAATCTAGAAATATTAAATTTGACTGTTCTCCAATAGCCAAAATGTTAAAGAAATTTGATAAAATATCAGGACACAGTACAAAAGTAACAGTAATGTCTAAATACACTATCATTTAAAAGTATGAGGTTAAGATTTAAAATGGTTTATAAAAAAAATAAATAAGTCTTATGCTCACCAAGGCTGCATTCATTTAATCAAAAATACAGTAGAAACAGTCATATTGTGAAATATTATTACAATTTTAAATAACATTTGTTTTAATGTATTAATGTAATTTATTCTTGTAATGGCATCATTACTTCGGTCTTCAGTGTCACATGATCTTTCAGAAATCATTCTAATATGCTGATTTGGTGCTCAGAATTGTTTTTATTAATATTATTAATAAGGTTTTTTTTTTTTTTTTTTTTTTAATTACCTTGAATACCACTAATATGGAATTCATTCATTACCAGGTCGATGATTATCACTGTACGATGTGATGCAATTGATTTAATTCAATATTCTCTGTGTATTTATACCAGAGGATATGTACACCTCATACTACTCGGAGGCAGACTACCCTGTTACTAAAGTGTTGAGAGAACCTGTGTATGTGGAGGTGCGGATTCTGGAGAGGACTGATCCAAACCTTATCCTGGTCCTAGACCACTGCTGGGCCACTTCTAATCCTGAGCCCACCAGTCTGCCTCAGTGGGACCTTTTGCTAAATGGGTAAACCTAAATTCTTTCATAGCAACTCCTCTTCCCCAATTTATCGAAATAAGTGTAAGGGAATGTGGGCATTTTGTTCAATTCCAAAATGACAGCCTCAAATTATGCAAATCACTGGTTTACTTGTTACTCTTCATAGCTGTCCATATAAGGATGACCATTACCTGACCACAATGCTTGCTGTTGAGCACTCAGGACTGCAGTACCCATCTCATTACAAACGTTTTGTTGTGAAGACGTTCTCTTTTGTAGATCAGTCCTCACTTGTGCCTCTGCAGGAAAGGGTATGTACTGTCTTGCCCACCACATTTCTCCTTCCCTCTCACTTATTTACCTCTGCCACGTCTTTACTAGATTTTTATTCACTGCACTACGTCTGTTTGCCATCCCTCCATCACTGAGTCATGTGAGCCCAGCTGTGGCAGCAGGACAAGTGAGTACACCTATAGATTCAAGATATTGTGGTGAATTATAATAATAGTTATTAATATTGCTACTATTACTAATTCTATTTTGTTGTTGTTGTTCAACCAATATGCATTCATATTTATAAATATGAAGAAATGATAATATTATTATAAAAACACATTTTCAACAATTACAATTTAATAATAATAATAATAATAATTATTATTATTATTATAATAATAATAATAATAATAATTATTATTTATTAAATAATAATAATAATAATAATAATAAAAATAATTTATTAAATAATAATAATAATAATAATAATAATAATAATAATAAATGTATTAATAATTATCAATTACAAAAATGTAACATTTAATAAATATGAATAATTATCAACATTATTAACTGTTAAATTATTAATTGAAAACCATTAAAATGTAATATTTAATAATAATAATAATTTATTATTATTATTATTATTATTATTATTATTATTACTTTATTTAAAACCCCCCTTTTTTCTTCTTTGTCCTTTAGGAAGGTCCATTTCAGAAGACTTGAAGGATTCTGAGGAAACGGTTGTAGTTTCGAGTGGGGAGGTCATACTTGTATCCCATTTGCCAGATTGTGAGGCAAATCTAGCTGATAAGGAAGGTAAGAACTCTCTGTGTTTGTTAACATTCATATAGTTAATGACCCATGCAACTAGCTTTAACCTGGAAATGTTTGCCTCTTCTAGTCCCGCAGATATTGGATTATGGATTATGGGCAGCAGGAGCTCTCACTGTGTTAGGTGTCTCTGGGCTTGTGGTGGCTGTTTTAATACAGCCGGCCAAACCTCGCCCTCAGCCCGCTCCAGTGTGACGTTAATAAAATAACAAAAAAAGGTGACACCTTGTGCGATCACTGGTTTATTTAAAAATTGCTGAGACCTTACAATAGGTAAGTGTTTGGCATTTCTAATATATACAATGACAAATCTACAACCATGTATCAAAATATATTTGAGGAAAAAAATGCCTTCAGGTGCCTTATGCAGTGATGTTTCCCTTCTCTTCTTCTGCTGTTTGGCTCATTGCCTATCTTTCCATCGACATTTTAAAAACTCTTCAGATGGGACAACATGCATTGGAATATTAATGCAAGTTTTAATTTCTAATTTTAAATTTCGTTTTTTCTAACTGAAGATGTTTTCAGAATTAATACTGTGTAGCCCACCTACTATAAATATTATCTTACTATATATTATAATATATATATATAATGATATATTATATAGATTAATCGATTGTATATGTCTGTAGTTGTACTGGTAGTGTATGCTATGTATGTGTGTGTGTGTGTACTTATTCATGTATGTATGT
>NC_056577.1:464173-464307 GCF_018340385.1 Cyprinus carpio
GCATGTGTGTGTGTGTGTGTGTATATGTATGTGTGTGTGTGTGTGTGTATATGTATGTATGTGTGTGTGTGTGTATATGTATGTGTGTGTGTGTGTGTGTATATATATGTGTGTGTGTGTATATATATATATGT
>NC_056577.1:464575-464764 GCF_018340385.1 Cyprinus carpio
GTATGTGTGTGTGTGTGTGTATATATATATGTATGTATGTATGTATGTGTGTGTGTGTGTATATGTATGTATGTGTGTGTGTGTGTATATATATGTATGTATGTGTGTGTGTGTATATATATGTGTGTGTGTGTGTGTATATATATATATGTGTGTGTGTGTATATATATATATGTGTGTGTGTGTATG
>NC_056577.1:465887-466068 GCF_018340385.1 Cyprinus carpio
GATAAAATGAAGGTCTGAATATATATAAATGAAAGTCTGAATATATATAGAATGAAAGTCTGAATATATATGGAATGAAAGTCTGAATATATATGGAATGAAAGTCTGAATATATATAGAATGAAAGTCTGAATATATAGAATGGAAGTCTGAATATATATAGAATGAAAGTCTGAATATA